>NW_026251446.1:0-13915 GCF_025118155.1 Cokeromyces recurvatus
CTGTATGGCAAAAATAAGCACACAACTTTTTATAGAACACAGTTTTGGGATAAAGAAAAAAAAATATTAGTTCAGAGGCAATCGACTCATCAGTGATAGACGAAAATAATAATAATATGAAGCCGAATATTATATTAATAACAACAACAAAAAAAAAATATAAAACTGATGGCAGACTTGTTATAGCTGATACATCAAATAAGCTATTCAATATTAAAAATAACTACTTTAATAATAAGGAAGGATATTAAGGATATCGACTTAGTGGCCAAAGCTGATAAAAATGATAGAAGATATATGAATCCTTTTAACATTGGTAGTTGGGTAAGATATGTAGAGAGCTATAAAAACTTTAGAAGTTATGACAATGACCAAACAGGCAAATTTGGTACTTCCTTAGTGAATTCTGCAAGACAAAGAACCTATGGATTGAGGCTATATATCGTTAAAATGAGAATTATGGGCGTATTTTAAGTCAAAAAAAAAAGGCAATTTTTATTTTTGATGTTTTCAGAACGAATTCTAACGTTAAAGCAAATATCATTCATTTCTGATTAATGTACACATAAGTCTCTAAAAATTAAAATTGAGTATCTCTAATATGTCGGATGCTGAAGCTTTTGATAAGTTCTTAATTGCTAGTCTCCAATCAGCACGAAACTAAAATCCGTATAATGGATGTAATTGATATGGATCATCCTTTACTTTATTGAGTGAAGTCATTAAAGTCGTTTATCACATATATGAGGATAATTGACAAAAATTATAACAGTAGTGTAGGTTCAAATCATGTGCGTGGTAAATGCGATGGTATGACTTACAGAAGAAAAGAAAGAGAAAGAGAGCAGAAGGAAGTATAGTTTGAGACTTGTTTATTCAATGTAAAAAGAATGATATAAAGACTATTTCGTGTCTACATAACTGCTTGTATTTATATTAATGAATCCTAAATCAAAGAAGTAAATAGAACTATAAAAAAGACAAATCATGAAACAGTGTTAGTATTCAGATATACATTCTGCTGATTCAAGAGACTGATTTATGGATTATATATTGGGTGCTGTAATAATCTGATTTAAGATTTAAATCGTTTGATCTGGGTATATAGGTTCCTGATGTCTATTTTAGTGGATCAAAGACGACCTAACTCCTTTGTCAAGGTTATAAAAATAAATATGTAGAAATGATACGATATCTTATTTAGTTGATACATCTAGGCTATTGGGTGTCAATAAGTCTTATATTATTTACAGGATGTTGTATACAGAGTTTTATTTCATATTCAGGCTTATAGTTTATCCTTTATTGTGTAATTCATCTACTATAATATTACTTATGCTTATATCCAGAGCTTGTTCTATAACACTCATTATGATCACTTTTTTTTCCTTTAATAAATTTATCATTTAATCGTAACAGAGGAATCATTAACGGATAATAAATCCTGTAGCTAATTCTGAACAAATTTTTTTTAACAGTTTGATAATGTTTCTCGTCCGAATAAGGCCAAAAAAAAAAAAAAAAAAAAAGAGAAAACAGAATTTGAACATATTTTGAGATTATTGAGATAACAAAAAAAGGTCAAAGGATGATGGAGGGCGGTATTAAAGACATCAATAATGAAAGTGTCGGTGAGACGGATTTAGTAGTCCATTTAGAGTATTAGGGGATGACAGTAAAGATATATTTTTATTGATTTATGTATAGTCTAACTCATGCCGTATAATGCATATTACTGACACTAATAAAGCAAAAGTAATAATTAATTGAGAAGAAATCATATTGTTTGAAATATCTGTAATTTAGAAAGCATAACAACATATATATAAAATGGTATGTTGGTTAAATAAAACATCGAGAGGGCCGAGAAGGGTATGATTATACTCTACCATTAAACAAATAGTAAAGGTGACATTGTATACATATATTTTATTCAATTTTCTTTACTGATAATCAAATAATAGGAGCTGAAGCCCTTATTAGGTGACAGTAATGTTAAGTTACTAAATGTATTTTTTTTTTTTTAAAAAAAAAGATATTATCTTGATAGAATACTAAAGATGTTCACTGGTAGGAACATTTGTCTAGAGACTTCAAATTACAAGAGGATAAGTATTATTGCCGAGAGAGTAATTTGGAAAGTTGATACTACTAGAAATAATAAGTAGAGTAATATATATATATATACGATAGAAGGAAGGTAAGCAATGCATCATTAGGAGAATTAATAAATGCAATCAAAGAAAGGTAAATGCGTATATAGCATTATAGTGAAATTATTTTAATGAAATATAACTCTGATGATTGTATTACATTACCAAGTAGTGTAGATCTATTATAATTTGCTCTCTAATCTCATGACTAGGTCAAAGTTAATAATACCATTTTGAAACGAATATCATAAATAAATGGACACTAAGTGGGTAGTTATAATGCTAGTAACGCATTCGTGAGCCCTAGAATTGACAAGAAAAATATAGCCTTAGAGTTCTGTTTATATAGATGTTTTATAAAATCGAACAATAGCTTTTGTATATTCATATTGCTCTATTTATTCACAGATCTGTCTTGTATTTCTGCAGTATAAAAACAGTGCAAATAAGTATTATTTTAAAATGTAATTTGCTGACATGCATACTCTGATGGTATAGACCTATATTAGGTATTTTGGACATGTTGCCCGACAAATTATGTATCTAGTAATAAAGGAAGATAGTGTTTATGAGTAAGTTCTTTTTTTTTTAATAAGTCTTGTAAATACTTGTCAAAGTTCTTCTTAAATGATGATATTCAAAAATAGAGATACATTCTTTGGTTTAATAACAAAGTAACGAAATAATTTAATTAGCTGTATCTATTTTAATGCGATAGTCTGTATCTGTTTTATCAGATTTTGAAATAAAAAATTACAAGCTGTTTATTTTATTTTATTTTACTTTATTAACTAAAAACACTAAAGTCATCCTCATCAGCCATAACTTGTTTCTTGAGTTCTTTTTGACGACGATTTTTTAACCGATTTTGGTTATCATTTGCCATTGGGGGTATTCTCTTTAGATTACATCCACTACATACAGGCACGCACTTCCAACAATGTTCAAACTGGTATCCACAAGACCAGCATTTTGCAGTAACACATACTATTCTCTGACATCGACTCACTTGTCTATGTTCTGTATCGGGTAGCGGTGCCAAATGTCTACGTTGACTATCTTGCTGCATCTGTAATCGTTGAATACGCTGTTCCAATAAACTTAATTCTCTCTCAATCTCATTGTCTTTTTGATCTTCTGGTAAATAACCACAAATTCTAATGTCTAATTCTACATGAGGATGAATAGATAGTCTATTCCATGTCTTTTGATAAACCAATAAATGAGGTTCAAAATCCATATAATAATGATAGATGTTTAATTTTTCAATAGGTAATGTTCCTGCTTTAAGCGATCCAAACTTCATCATTTCTTGTAGCAGTTTAACATCAACTTCTAAATTTGTATTTTCTTTTCTATTTCTAGCACTTAATTTTCGTAAATGTGGGAATTTGATCAACATAATAATTGGTGAGAGGTCTGCATCATCAGTATCATCCATTATAATCTACGTGGATCATCGCAAGAAAAAGAAAAAAAAAAAAAGTCAATGTTTGTTGCATAGAATGTTACAACATTTTAAATAAAAGTATATTACCTCAGTAATATGTTGACGTAAACCATTTGAATCATCTAGCTTTCTTAATGAGGAGTATATTCTATGTAAGTCAGTTGTATGATTTAAATCGAATACTATTCTTCTCCATAAATATTTCGAAGACAAATACATGTAGCGCATATGTCGACATGTGTCCATTAAACTTGTATTTGAACATAAATCAAGATACTGACTTATGTTAGCGATAATGTCATAAGGCATTCTTAATAAGTAAGAAATTGACATAGTATCAGGATTCGCAGCAATCATGACCATCAATTATTATGGAACTAAAGAGAAAAATGCTTTTCTATTTGATTTGTAAGGAGAGTTTTACTTGTGACATTTATTCCTTAATTAGGAAGGCAGTGATTTTTAAACTCCTATAAAATTCAATTGGATTATTGATAATGCATAAAATATTATATATTAGAGCATTATAACGGCTATATATGATATAGAAGATTGGTGAATACTACATTAAGTTATGATGATATAGGAAAAGGAGTCATTTAGTGTCAACAGTAAATAATGCATTCACTTTTCCATTAAATTAAACTTTTCTTTGAAAAAGGATAGAATGAAATAGATGTAACTTTGCATTTTTTCTTAAAAAAAAAAAAGGTGTATACATCATTTGAATTTTAAAGTACCCCCCCTCCTTTTTTTATTTATTTATTAAGAAACTATTATTTAAGCTTATGATAAAGTGAATTTTGTTCTATATTATACGTGTCAAGTTTATTATATATTTTAGACAACAATACTTTATATTAGAAATAGTTATATTCAAGCTATTTAATTGAGTAGTGCTAAATGATTTGAAACAAAAAATAACTTACCCTTTTTTTCAGGAGATGTACACGCAGTCAGGAGAAGAAAAATTAATAAAAAAAAATGTTATGATGTCAGGCAAATTGAAATATTTAACGCTGAAACTATTTTTCCCTTCCCTTTATATATCTAATATAATAAATACCTGTCTACTTTAGACTTTTTTTTTTCTTTTTAAACTTTTAATATTCAACCCCTATTTTATTATCCATAAAAGGAAAAAAATGTGCTCTTAAACATCATATACATGGTTAGAAATGGTAAAATCCTTCTGTAGTTTACATAACCCACTCTTTCCCCCCTTTTTTTTTTCTCTCTCTCTTTCTCTCTCACTCTCTCTCCCCCTTTTTAACCCCTTACTTTTGTTCCGACTTATAATTTGGTTGAATTCCAGACTTTATTTTACCTTTTTTTTTCTTTTTATACGTTTATATATTTATATAATATTCGTTAAATCTATAATAATCATTTTATTTTGAATGCTCAGTAACCAACAAAAAGATGAAAGATTTAGTAATGAAAAGCAAATATTACATTCAGTTCCAATTGTTTCTACAATAGCCTTGAATACAACTTCTGTTAGACTTCCAGCACCAACAAATGATAATACAGAGGAGCGTTTGAAACAAATGGATGAACTCAAATATTTTTTAGGTACAGCTACAAGCTATTGGGATCCTCATCAACAAGTCAAATCGTTTCATTTACCAACAGGGGAAAATATCTCTTGTGTCTTTTGGAATGATCTGTTTCATGTGACAGGAACAGATATCGTTCGTTGCCTCTTGTATCGTTTCCATCTCTTTGGTAGACCAGTAACAAATTTAAAAAAATTTGAAGAAGGTATATTCTCTGATTTACGCAATTTGAAGCCTGGCATAGATGCCTCACTTGAGGAACCCAAGTCATCCTTCCTTGAGATGCTCTACAAGAATAATTGCATAAGAACACAAAAGAAGCAAAAGGTCTTCTTTTGGTTTTCTGTACCTCATGATCGACTTTTCTTGGATGCATTGGAAAGAGATTTAAAAAGAGAAAAGATGAAACTGGAGCCAACTAGTGTCGCTATTGCAGAACCAGCAACTTCTTTATCTTTGGACACAACACAAGATTTATTTGATCAGCTCAAGAAAGCTATTTCAATTTCAGCTGTGGCTATTGCTAACGCACTAGATGAAAATTTAAAAAGTAGTAGTAATATTAATAATAATAATAATAGTAGTAGTAGTAGTATTAGTAGTAGTAGTACTAATAGTAATCATTCTTCATTGATCATCGAATCTTCTACGTCTTCTTCTTCCATTCATAATAATACTCCTAATTACATTACTACTAATACTAATTCTACTATGACTGCTACAGCAGGTAATTAAATTCTTCAACTGTATACAAAAAAAAAAAAAAAAAAAAAAAAAAGATCTCTCTGTATAATTTAATAAACATTATATGCCCTAAAGTCAACTATAAAGGTTATATATTAATGCTATATATGTATATAAAGCATATACTATATTTATATTTATATTTTTGTTTTCTTTTTAATGATAAACAAGGTATTAACCCTTTATATGCATATACATTTTGTAAATTTATATAGGCATATGTAAATTATGTCTATTTTAGATGACTTATCTCTTATATTGAATCATTGGACTGACTTTGAGCCATTTTATACAAGAAAGACATAGATTCAGTCAATCCCTATCGTCTCTTCCCTTAATAGCCAAAAAAAAATATCTCTGCTCATACATCACCTAAATTAGCCCCTTATGATAATAGACAACAACAACAACAACAACAAATGATTTTCGGTCTCTTTTTATTCTTTGATAGATCACCTACTTATAAACAACGTCAAAGAAGAAGAGGAAGGGCAGTGTCGATGTCTTGTATTGGAATAAATACCTTTCTGAGGACTCTTTTGATTTTATTTGCTATTCTCTCATCATTTCAATATATCATCTTGTAATAGTAATGGGCAAGGAATATTTCCCCTCCCCTTAACGATCATAAAATCTATACTTGTCCTTTACCTTCATGTGCTAAATCTTTTAAAACGTTTAGAACATTTGAAAAAAAAAAAGACATTCTAGAGAGGTCTTATTGTTATGATATTGCGTGATAAACAATTTTCAAGAACAGATAACCTTGATCAACTTAAAAGGACACATAATCGTAATCCTACTATGGATCAAAATAAATCATCACCTTCTTCTTCTCTTCCTAATCATAATAAAAAAAAATGGATACTTTCTCTAGAACCCATATCATGATGATGTTCAGTACTACTCTCGTAATAATAATAAAGATAATAGTCCTGATACATTTCTCCTTCATTCTTCAGTTGATGGGAAGCAGCCATATCGTCTTTTGTGGTATTCTCATATGAATTACAATTCATCTAGTGGTAGACTCTATTAAATCAAATATGTAATATGATATTATGCTTTGATTTTTATATGCATCTCTTTTTTTTTGTTTTCCTATTATGTAAACCCATAATAGATCTCTTTCCCGTATTTTGATAATATGTTTTATATTTATTAAATTGACAAGCTTTTATGTACAGTAATAAATAATTTTTATTTTTTTTTACTTTTTAAAGTTTTTTTTTTTTTCTTCCTTTACTCGGGCTTCTTGGCAACAAAGAAGAACATAGGGGTAAATAGGTTTAATCGAGCACCAGCAACCAAGGCATCAGCAGCAGTTTCTAAAACCTTTTGAGTTTCAACAGTACCCTTTGGAGCTAAACCGATCTTTTCCAAAAGACGAACAACATTAGTAGTCGTAAAACGACCCAGCTTAGTCATAGCCAACGTAGTAAACACATCCTTAAATGTTTGACATTTACGAATATCACCTTCAAGGGGATAATACCATTGAATAGCATCTCCCATATCAGCAAGGTCTTGGTTCATCAAGACATCAAAACCAACATTCTTCAAGGCTTGAACACATTCTTTTGTGGTACGCATCTTGGGAATACCATTACCAATTTCAATTTCATGAGCAATTCTCTTATGTTCAGGATTATTTTCATCGAAATTATCAGTCATACACCATTCATAACAACCAAAACTACCTCCAGGTTTTAAGACACGGTAGATTTCACCATAAACACCTTCAAATACAGGTGCATGACAGGTAGCTTCAATAGCATAGACAGCATCAAAACTATTATCTTCAAAAGGCATTTCCATAAAATTACCCTAATCATCATATATTAAATTTAGATAAATATATATATATAAAGAGTGGAAAATAATGTTATGAGTTCATTATTACCTTAACAAATTCGGTTTGATCTTGTAATAACTCTTTAGCAGCATAATAAGTAGCTCTTTGAACTTGATAAGCATTATTATTTAAACCAGTGACATGAGCACCAGTAAAATGAGCAATTTCACGAGCAGGACCACCCACACCACAACCTACATCGAGTACACGCATATCACTTTTAATACCAATATTAGCAGCTAAATAATGTTCATGACGAGCAATAGCACGATTGAATTCTTCACCCACATAATAACGACAAAAGTGAAAACTGCTTCCCCAACCTAATAGTTAATTCAAAGACAAAATAAAATGAAATAAAATAAAAAAAAGAGGAAAAGTGTTAAAGGCACGTATCAATTGCAAAGTGAAAACAAAAAAAAAAAAAATTTTTTTTCTCCCCTCAATTTACCATATTCATAAAAGTCAGTAGCCAAGTTATAATAAGAGTTAACAAGAGAAGTATAACCATCTAATCTCTTTGATTCATCTTCTTTGTTTCTTCATCTGCATTCTTCCACATCTTAAGGTAAGTGTCAGTGGCAACGTTATGTACATCTGCATTCTTTGAAGATAAGTTGGCTAAAAGTCCCTTTTTAATTTTGTCACCATGAAGAGCACGAGCAAAGGCGATATCCTCCGAGTTCTGAGCTGAAACAGTTCCTGTAGTCATTTAGTTTAAAATAAATAAATATATTTTGTTGAAAGAATAAATAAAAGAGGAAGGAAAGGAAGAGGGCGAGAATATGGTTACAAAAAAAAAAACAAAAAAAAAAAAAAAACTTATTCTTTTAAGATTCCTACATCCTATTTTAGTAATCTGGGAATATATCCGTTTTAATATCTGTCTCAGTATCCGACTAGGTTTTGAAATAAAGTTAGCTTTTTGTTTAGGTTTTTGTTATATACATAAATGGCGAAAAGTTACCAAGCAAAAATTAATTATCAGCGCTTGTTTGTACTGTAAATTTCAAACTTTTTTTTTTTTTTTTTTTTGTTCATAAGCTATTTGTATTTATGAAAACATCTTCATGTACAAATAATAAAAGACAGCTTTTATTATTGTGTCACTGCACAATAAAAAATAATTGTTCATCTTAGTTTCACATGCTTATTGTTCTCCTTGAAAAAAAAAAGCCGGAACTTTAATTTAACCTGTCGCGCTCCATATTCGAGTTCAAAGGAAAAGTATTTAATACAATCTCACCTCCAACTTGTAAGGTTTAGAAAAGACATGTAATTTATATAAAGATATTAAAAAGTATTACAAAATTTAAGAAGAGATGAAAGGTGAATTTATGCTTTTTTTTTTAAAAAAAAAAGGAGGATATAATCTCTTTTTATTCTATAGCGCGTTTAAGTGGTTGCATCCATATGCTTTTTTTTATTAAAAAAAAACGTGTATGTATGTGTTAAAATTAGATTTATTTCTTTATCAATTATTATATTATATGAAAAGAAAGAGATTTGTATATATTGATTCAATTCATAAAATAAGGTAAACTATTAAAGCTTAGCACCAGTAGGGAAGGCTTTCATAGCTTGACGAATACCAAGATCAGCCATAATTTCTTCTGAACCACCAAGAATGGAACCGAATTATACGTTCTTTGGAAGGCTCAATCATACGACCCATACCTGTCTTTGTGATAGCACGACCTCCAAAGATTTGACAGCATCATCAGCAATATGATGAGAAACACGTGTACAACGATACTTAATAAAGCAATGGACCTGCCAATTTAACAGACTGTTCCATATAAGACATATTACACATTTGATAATGATGTTTTCTAGCCAATTTTCAACTGCTTCTAATCTGAGATCATAGAAGCCAGCTTGTTACGAATAACAGGCTGATCAATAAGACGTTACCAAACACTTACGTGATTAGCCCATTTAAAACAACCTCTACAACAGCACGAGAAGCTCCGATTACAGCACAACAAATATACCAACGTTCATGGTTAAAATTAACATGATACCTGAAGCCCTTTCCTTCCTTACCAAGAATATTCAGCAGGTACTTTAACATTATCAAAGGTAATATAAGATGTACCAGCTGAGGGAGAATAAGAAGTTTAATTGTTTTGTTTCAATATGATCATCACGTTCAACGAAAACATGGTAATCCTTTATCAGTAGATGCAGCTACTGTAAGTAATCAGAAAAGGTACCATTCGTAATCCACTTCTTGACACCATTAATGATAAAATGTTTACCATCAGGGGTCGAGTGGCTGTTGTTCGAATACGAGCGACATCAGAACCTGCATAAGGTTCTGTAATAGCTAAACAAATACGTTTTTACCCAGTAAAACCTCTGGACTACTTTGCTTTTAAAGCAGGATTACCAAAGTAAAAATAGGTGGAAGACCAATACTATAACCTGATGAAATACCATCCGCAAATCCAGGGTTCCAACCTGCTGTTTCCTCATGAGCAATCTTTCATGAAAGTAATCAAAATCTTCAGGTTTAATACCTCCAGGTAATTTAAGACCTTTAAGCCAAGGTCCAGGACCAATTTGACTTGCCAATACACCTTCCTCACCTAATTTTGCATAAAGTTCCTTAGTAGGATATGCTCCCGAATCTTCAGATAAAATTGCTTCTGGTTTAATTTCATCATAGATAGCACGAATAGCTTTACGAAAATTAGTATGGCTTTCACTATATCATTAAATAATAATAATAATCAATACAGTCATTCATTCATATTTATGCAAGAAGAAAAAAAAAAGGAGAAATGGAAAAATAGGAGGAGTGAGGAGAAGATGTATAAATAATATTTACGTACTTGTAATAAGCGCTTTAAATCCCATCCAATAACTGGGCTCTGCATAAGGAACATTAGACAAGTCACCAGATTGACGAATTAAACCTGCGATTTTCATTTTCAATCACACCAATTTTAAGACGTGGAGCATATTTAATTAAAACGTCTTGTCTATGAAGAGCATAAAAGTCCTCTGATCAAATAAATATAAGTATATCATATCATTATAAATATATATATTTTTTATTTATTCGTTTATTTGTACCCGTCACATCTTTTCCGCCTAATTCAATCAATATTGACTACCACCAGGATGCAACTGAGCAAAAGTAGATACATTATAAACTGCACCATCAATAATGATCCAACAGTCATCTTCAGTATTATGTTTTGCTACTTCATTTCTTGAAAATATTTAATTTCAGGCATTTTTTGTGCTAAGAGAGTGGGGAGTGAATAAAAGAAAAAAAAAAAAGGTGAGAAAGAATAATAATAATGTGGAGAAATATTTAAATAAAAAAAAAAAGAAAAAAAAATTGCATGTGAAAATAAAAAGTGTTACAATGATAATAAATTCTATATAATGACATACAACAATCAATCATCTGATAGGAATAATATAAAATGATTTGCTAAAAATAAAAAATGATATTTTCATTCACAGCAACCGCAACAAACATTCTTTTTTTTTTTTTTTTTTTTCGAAAAAATTATGCCAGATTCATCAACAAATCAAGTCCAAGATGATTTAAAGATAAAAGAAAAACCATTTATATCAAAATACGCCCGACCTATTGAATTTGTTGTTGAAAGTCAAAAAACAAACGAAAGAAATGAAAAAAGATTAAAAACATCGAACGGTGATGAAATAGCTTCATTTTATCGCAGCATTATATCATCCAGTATAATGAAGATCAATCTAAGAATAGACAAAACAATAAAGTAGAAAAAGAAACATGGTTCTGTAAAAGTTGTGAAATGAGTATACCAAAATCAGATTACAAAAGACACATTCAAGGAACAGCCCATTTAGTGAGTATAGTAGTTGTGCAAGTCAGCCCTTAGCACCCGATATTCTTACAATAAATGAACTGTTGGTTTTAGAATGCTTCAATCACAAGGTTGGAAGTATGAAAGAAGGATTAGGTGCAAATAGTCAAGGACGTCGTCATCCTATTGCAACTGTCTTGAAGCAAGATCGATTTGGTTTGGCATTGGACATCAAAATACAGGAAAAAAATTAATTACACATACATATAAAGAAATCGAGAAAAAAGCAATTGAGCGTCAACGTTTAGAAAGGAAAAATCAAAAAGAATCAGGGAAAGAAATTGCAAGGAAACTGAAGAAGAATCTAAAAGAAGAGTTGCCATTTTACATTATATAAAGAATTAATAGCATAGAAGAGAGATGTCTACATGTAAAGATTATCATATAAATGTGTATTTACAAGTATTGCAAAGAGTTTGTCATCTATTATGAAGAAAAAAAAATGATTTTTTTTTTTATTTCATTATAAATGCTGTATATAGGTAAATTTATGACCCTTCATTATAATAATGTACATGTTCTTACGATGTTTTATTTTTTCAAAAGTGAAAGCAAATTTATGTTTATTATATGATGATGAATAGACAATCCATTAATTACCATGTCAGAAACAAGAAGCAGTTTTAACCTTGTTTACAAGATTTATTGTTTTTTTTTTCTCTTTATGTAAGCATCACCTGATACTACTAAACCTATTGTTTCTTACTTCCTTTTGGGTGTAAGTGCTTGTAATAATATAGAATGAAGTTTATGATTTTCTTTTACGCTGAACGTAAAATGTTTTCCTTTGACTTAATGGATAAGGTTGAAATTGTTGAATAGCGATTCTAACGTGTTCTGTTTCTTCATCAGAATCTATTATGATTTCTTCCTTCTTATTATCAATAACAGTAGTTGCTACTTCTAATCAATATGTTCTCTATTCAATTTTATAAATATATCATATGTACCTGGTGTTTATTTCTTTTTGTGATAAACTAAAATTAATTCATTTAAAGATTGACTTCTTCCTTCTACAGCTCTTTTTGCTCCCATCGAATGTATTTTACATGTTATTGATCTTCTACAAGGAAGATGATTAGTTGAAGTGATTACTCCACATTGTATATTTAAATCCAATGGCGCTTTTTATAATCATCAGTTATGTTTATACTAATATATACTATATATATATACGTATATACCTTCTTTTTATCTTGAATTACTGTCTTGTGCTCATCGATAGATAATCATAGTTCTAAGTGTAATAATAATATATTGATAATACAACTTCATATATATTATTACCGTCGTTAACTTTCTTCAACTGGTCTCTTTTTTTTGTATTCTTTTCTTTTATTAATATATTATCTTCTTCGTCTGATGATAAGGCCTTCTTCCTTAATATAGGCATATATCGATACAACTTTGCCAAGAAAAAAAATATGTATATATAAAGTGTCGCACTTTGAAAAAAACAGAGTTGTATGGAAAGAGTATTGCACAATTTATAGAATAATAATAAAAAAAAAAAAGCCGCATATAAAAGATAGGCCAACAGCTTAAAGGCAGTCATTTGGCAACTTGGTTTCCATCATTTGCAATTATTTGAGTAACACATTACCTTTTCAAGTATAGGTTGGATAGACTGTTGTAGATACCACCAACCTATTCGTGGTATCTCTACTATTAAAATATTAGGGGAAAAAAGAAATAAATAATTATGAAAAACTACAAAAAGACTAGTAAAATCAACAAGACCGAACAGTAAGTTCTGAAAGTCGATTATGTTTATTTATGATTTTAAATTATAAGCTCATTTATACAAAAGTGCCCCAAAATTTAGAGAGAAATTAAGAATGTATTGGTTACGATCGAATAATAATATTTAGTATTGTTAATGAGTATACAAATTCTTTAAATTTAAGTTCATGAAATATCTTCTTTAATGTTATTTGCTCAGGCACTTTTTAATCTGGGATTAAATACAGTAGTGGCTCAATGAATTTAAATATTTCTTTTTCGTGGGTAAGAACGATTCTATAACAGCTCTTTATTTCTATTATTCCTGGATATAACAGTTATTAGCAATCTCTTGGTATAAATTGAGGCGCAGAATGTATTTGTGAGATCTCTAATTAGTAGAATTCTTGTAAATCTTCATTTTATAATCAACCCATCTGATTAAATCATAATCTTATATATTCTTTATATAAATGCATCATTTGTATTGAGTTTAAATAAATATTTTTTGCAGTCATTACGATTAAACAGTTTTTATTTTTTATTATTTTTTTTATAAATTAAAA
>NW_026251447.1:0-13018 GCF_025118155.1 Cokeromyces recurvatus
TGTGTATATTTAGATACGGTTTTAGGTATAGGTGTTTCTTCATGTTATCAAATATGGAAGTCAGATACATTTTATCAGCTTGAAATTGAGCCTACGATTATTATTTCTGCTATTGGTGCATTGTTAACATTAATAAGTGTGCTGTTTGTTGTTAGTTTGAATGGGTACCGAATGACAAAGAAGCTAGGAATTTGGATGATTTTTATTTATTTTACTTGCTATGTTATTAATTTTTTGTTTGAATTTGACGTGCTGAATATACCTTGAAACACACATGATAACAACTTTCCTTTTAAAAGATGTTGAATAATAGTAGAAAAAAGGCATATTTATAAAAAAAAAAAAAGAATAAATTTTTATATACTATATAGACTTATCATTCTGGACACTTGAAATAAATACTATCTTTTAATAGATCAAACACTTTAATTAAAGGGAGTTTTTTTTCCTACAAAGATATACAGTATGATATATAAGATAATGGTAAATACTTTAGTAAATGGAGGGGGGAAAAAAGTATAACTCTCGAATAAAAAAAAAACACTATGAAACTTCCCAAGTTATAAAAGAGAACAGACAAAATAAATACAGGTAGTTTCGTAAGTGATAATATACTCGTTATGTAATAGGCAAAGGGATACGTATTGAACACTAAAAAAAGATTTCAAGATAATATAAAAATTTAAGTCATAGTCAGGTTTAAAGGAGTCAACAACACACTGTAGAAAGAATTGCTAAATAAACAAAAGATAGGGTGGATTAAGTATAGCTACTATAGCATTTTCAAAGTAATTGATTATTATTGCTCTGTTGACCTATTTGCTTTTGAATAAATCAGGCTTGTCATTTATTATGTTTTTTATATTTTTTTACTTTTACAATAACAGACTATTATTGTATCTTCTTACGCTTGCCAAAGCTGTAGGATGCTATGTCAACGTGAATGCAATATCACGAAAAAAAAAATATTTAGCAAATCTTTAATGAGATACTAACTAGCCGAGATCGTCCCTCTTACATTCTCTCATCAGAAACAATAATATCTCCGTCTCGAACATGGCTTTTTTTTTTTTTTTTTTTTTTTTTTTTTTTTTTTTCCTCTTAACATATAAACATGCCTAAGAATTAATTTCATTTTGTCTAAATTTATTTTTGATTCTTCTTAAAGTTGCATTGTTTTGTCGATCTATAATTTTTTTTTCCACCTGGTCTCAATTTCATTTAAAAAAGTACTTGTAGTAGTAGAACAATGATCTCGCGCCTATTGCGGTTATTCAATTCCAAAAAATACGAATAGAAGAGGGTATCTTCAAGTGTAGTCCTTTTTTTTTTTTAAAACTGAGAAAATTAAAGTTTTACTTTGAAACTACCTTTTTTTTATTTTTTTTTGCTTGTTACTGTTAAATTTCGTGACCATGTCTGAGTACCAAAACTTTTTTTTCTTTAAAAAAAAATTGTTTTTTTGACATTAAAAAAAAAAAACTTGATTTCTTCCTTCATATAGACGTTTCTCACGTTTGAAGAAAAAAGAAAGAAGAGAGAGTGACAAAAAAAAAAAAAGAAAAAAAAAAAAGAAGAAGAAAAGCCTACATTTGTATTATTATTGTTATTACAGCATACATCAAATCGAAGAAACGCACAAACACACTCTCTTTTTAATTTTTTTTTTTGTAATTAGACATAAACCTTTTTTCTTTTTTTTTTGTAATTAGACATAAACCTTTTTTCTTTTTTTTTTTTGTTTATAAAACTCATTTAAAAGCAACTTTACTTCAAAGTACATACCCTAACCTTATATATATACACATATATAACACGACACTTTCTTAATTATTAAAGTATTAAACAAACACATTTCAAAATGGGAGGGTAAGTGTTATATATATTTATATAAATATTTATTCAAAAAAAATTTTTTTTTGTGAAATTAAAAAAATTTTTTCTCTCTCTCTCTCTCTCTTTCTTTTCAATAGAGTTACTATTGCACATCAACCTAATAACGAAGATACCAATTTCACAAACTATTCTACTACTGAAGAACAAATTAATCAACTGTTAGCCGCTTCTGCTGAATGGTCTACTAATAATTCTAATATGCCACCTATTGAAGATTTAACAAGTGAGGTTCAAGAACTTATGATGAGGTAAATATCAAATAATCTCATATTAGATATAAACGGTTATTTATTCATTTATGTATCGTTTTAGGGAATCTGTCAATTGGCTTCAACCATGGAGTGATACTGCTTGTATTTCTGATACACAGATGTATGCTCAATCCCTTGAAGAATTGTTTGGTCAAGATCAATTAGATTTCTCTCAAACTACGACTGCTTTATATGATGAATTAACTTTTGGTAAGCCACACTATAGACTATTTATATTCGTGGCCTTTTATTCACTTTCTTTCTTTATAAAGTTCCTGATGATGGTTCACTTAACTTTAGTGCCCCTACATCTACAGCTTCTTCTCCTAATCATTCAATTGAAGTCAGTCCAATCGTTCAACCTACTCCTTTAGACGAACTTAATCATGTCGACATTGAAGAAGAAGAAATGAGTCAACCCCCTTTAAAGCGTAGAAGAAGTTCTGTTTCAAGCGCAACGAGTTCATCTTCTGAAGAAGAAGAGAGTGATGATGATTCCTCTGATTCTGAATCTGAACCTGTGATACCTACTACTGTTGCTAATATGAATAGTCGTCGAGCCGCTTATTCTTCAGATGATGATTCTGATCTCGAACAACCTCGTCCTTCTACTACTTATATGTATATGCATAAACGTCAAATTGAAGAAACTTTACTAGATCGTATTACAAACCACTTAGATCCTGAAAGATTACCTGGTATTTTACCTATTTTGATGCCTGAACATGCTGTCAATCAAGATGAGGAAGTTGAGATTGATTTATCTTGTTTAGCTCGTGACCAGTTAGTTCAAGTCTTATCCTATGTAGATGCTTGTATTTTAGAACAACAAGGTGGTCCATCTGTAAATATTGAGGATTATATTCAAAAGAAAAAACAACCTACATCATCCACAACAACAACAACAACAACAAAAAGAAGAAGAAGAAGAAAGCCAAAGAGACCTATGACAAAAACAAGAGCTGAATTAACAGAAGAGATTGATGCTGATTTATCGTCAGAAGAAGAAGAAGAGGAGGAGGAAGAGGGAGAGGAGGATAATGAGAGTGTGATACGTTCAAAACATCATGGTCCTATTTCGATGGCTTCCTTATCAAAAAAGAACAATACAGTACCTTCTAAAAAAAGAAATTCCCCTAAAAGGTCTTCTACATCAGCACGTCGACGTAAAACCAAAAAGAATCAAGATGATGCTCTTGTGGCATCTCATGTGACAGTATTCCAAGATCCTGATAGCATTGCTTCTTCTCGACCTAAACGACATGCTGCTGTGCACAAACGTCGTTTATTAGAGGATATGTTGGCTCCCTCAGATGAAGAAGAAGAAGAAGAAGAGAATTGTCCTTTAGTTGTGTTTGGAGATGAAAAGATGGATTTTGGTATTGTTGATAACTGTACTATTGCACATGATAGTAGTCCAGTGATAACGACAAAAACTGAAGAAATCCTAACTACAAGTGCGGTGGCAGATGAAGCGAATGAAGATACTGATGAAGAAATTGATATCATGTTTTAATTTATAAATATTATTAGACAGACATTCATTTTTTTTTCTTGTAATTTTTTCTATTTTTTTTTACATATCTATTGTATACACATTGTTCTCTTTTCTTCCTCTTCTTTTTATTTATATATATATTTCTATCTATTTCTGTATGGCATTCTTTCCCTATTATTATTAATAAAAAAAAAAGAATAAAAAAAAGCAAAATTCTTTACGTTGCTGAGTTTTATTGTATATATAAAATTAATCCAAATCCTTTTTTTTATTTTTATTTTTATTTTTTTTTATTTATTTTTATCTTATTCTTCATGACAATTAATAATAATAAAGATCTACCTTTTATTTCACGTCGGTCCACTGTTTATGGCACTCATGCTATGGTAGCAAGCTCGTAAAGTATATATACGAATATATAAAAGAGTAAAGGAAGGAAGGGAGGGGGGCGTATTTTCATTATTAATGATTATATAAAGTCAACCTTTAGCGACTCAAGCTGGTATTGATATTTTAAAGAAAGGTGGAAATGCTGCTGTAAGTTTATTATTATTGTTATTACCCTTATTCCATATAATATATTTATATTTATATTTATAGGATGCTGCTGTAGCTATTGGTAATATACATATATTGAATATCAAATAATATACACACTCATAATATTCTCTGTCAAATAGCTGCTGTATTAAATGTCACTGGTAATCATAATATAAAATAAAAAATAAAGTAAACTACTAAGCATAAACATGCATGTCTGTATGTATATTTAATATACTCTACATGTTTTTTTTTAAAAAAAAAAAAGAACCGGGATCAACGGGTATTGGTGGCGATGCATTCTGTTTATTTTTTGATGCAAAGACAGGTACTGTGAAAGGGTTGAATGGTTCAGGAAGCACACCTGCTGCACTTACCCTAGATTATCTTCGTCATCATGAAAATATCATTGGAGCCTCTTTAGCTACTCATAGCATTCATGCCATTACAGTACCTGGTGCTGCTGCTGCTTGGGTAGATACAATAGAGCATTTTGGTTCAGGAAAATTAGATTTAACCACTCTTCTCACACCTGCTATTGACCTTGCTGAAAATGGGTATACATCATTACACACACAAATATGTATTTTATTCATCATTTTTTTCTTTATAGATTTCCTGTGTCACATATTTCAGCTCATAGTGTATTAAAAAGATTGAATATAACTCTTTTCTTTTTTTTTTTTTTTTCTCATTTTTTTTTTCCAAATAGTGGGAAAAAGAAACAGATAATTTAAAAGCAGTTAATAAGAATAATGAATGGTTAATTGATAATATAAGAGCGCCTAAAGAAGGAGAAATGATGACTATACCTACTCTTGCCAAGTAAATAAATATATATATATATATATACACCTTTCTCCATCACTTTAACTCCCTCATCTCCTTTTTTTTCTCTCTCTCTCTTTATTCTAGGACCTTTCGAAAGCTTGCGACAGAAGGTAAAAAAGGATTTTATCAAGGTGAGATTGGTGATAGGATCCTTAAGGCATTACAAGAGCGAGGAAGCTTGATGACAGCTGAAGATCTTGCTCAACATACCTCGGAATTAATTGAACCTATTTCGATCGACTATCATGATTGGACGGTTTGGGAAATTCCACCTAATGGACAAGGCATCACTACCCTTATGGCATTAGGTATCATTGAACAGCTCGAGGAATTGGGGCTCATTGATTTCTCAAGGATCCCACAGGGTTCAGCAGATCATTTACATATCGTCACAGAGGCACTTCGTATCGCCTTTGCAGATACTCGTTGTTGGCTTGGTGATCCCGACAAAGTTCAAGTACCTACAAAGGAATTGTTAAGCAAGGAATATCTAAGGAAGCGTGCTACTGAATTGTTTAATATAAAGGAGCGTAATGCCAAGATTGAAAGAGGTGATGTCTTGGCAGGAAATACAGTTTATTTCTCTGTTGTAGATGAAGAAGGCAATGCCTGTAGTTTCATTGTAAGTTATTAAAAGGAAAGAATAACTCACTCACTCACTCACTCACTTTCTCTTTTCAAAATATTTTTATATATATAATAGAATTCACTTTTTATGCATTTTGGTGTAAGTTCTCTTTCTCTCTTTTTCTTTTTTTTTTTTTCCCTTTTCATTTAAAATATTAAATCTATAGTCACATGTTGCTGTTGAAGATACGGGCATCGTTTTACATAACCGAGGTTGCAATTTTGTTCTTATAGAAGATCATCCCAATTGCCTTGGTCCTCATAAACGTCCTTATCATACCATCATTCCTTCCATGATCACTTGTGGTGATCGACTTGAAGCTTGTTTCGGCGTCATGGGCGCCTTTATGCAACCTCAAGGTCAAGTCCAAGTCATCTTGAACCTTAAGCATTATGCAAATAACCCACAACATGCATTAGATTTACCTCGTTTATGCGTTGCTCCTCCTCCTCTTCCTCCAACAACAACGAAAGAAAATGATGATGATGATGATGATGATATATCTTCAAATGCTTATCATTTTACAAAGGTAACAGATTCAGTTATTTATTTAGAAGATGGTATCAGTGAGGAATGCCAAAGAGAGTTGGAGACAAGAGGTCATACCTGTTATCGTCTATATCATCATGATAGAGCTATGTTTGGACGTGGTCAGATCATAAAAGTCAATCTAGATCCAAGGACTGGCCATCGTGTGCTTGCCGCTGGTAGTGATCCACGTGGTGATGGCTGCGCCTTTGGATGGTGAAAACTATATACATGTAATATGTATAAATAAATAAAAAAAAAAATAAAAAAAAAAATACTAATAATAAACACTCCACCTCCTTTCTTCCTATTCCTTTCTTTCAATAACAAAATAATAAAAGAAAAAGTAAAAATAATAAAAAAAAAGATATTCGTTGTATATAATGTACAGTGTATATGTATATTTTTTATTTTCTTTTCCTTTATATAAAAAAAAAAATAAAAGCAACGTAAGAATAGTAAACGATGCTGCGTATCAACTATTTAATTTATTTTTTCTATAGAAAAAAAAAAAGAGGAGATGTTAGCTTTTACATTATGATTCATTTTCTTTCTTTCTTTACCTTGTTAGCTTCTTCCTCAGCCTTGTCGCGAGCACGCTTCTCACGAGCACCAAGAGTACGAGCAGCAGAACGAGCATAACGGAGAGTCATGTAAGCGTTCTTGTTCTTTTCTTCAGCAGTGATAGCACGAGCTTCAGGGGCAGCAGGGATTTGTTCAACAGGGAAGAGAGGACCACGGAGTTGAACAGCAGCAGCGACTTCGGCAGCCTAAATAGTTATAAAAAAAATTAAGTTTCTCATCATAGATAATAAAATAGTAGTAGTAGTTTTTTTTTTCTTTTAGTTTACCTCAGCATCACCCTTCTTAGGCTTACCGGCCTTACGAGGGAAAACGATCAACTTGGCCTTATAAGCCTTCAAACGTTGAACATTGAGTTCAAGGGATTCATTGGATCTGTTACGACGACGGTGATCAACAGCAATACCAATGGTACGAGCTTCCTTGCGACGAATACCAGCTTCCTAAATGTACATACAATAATTTTTCTTTTAGTTTCTCTCTTTTTTTTTTCTTTTGTAGAAAAAGAAAAAATCAAATATCCCCCTTTCTTTATTTTTACCTTGAGTTCTTCAAGAGTGAAACCACGGCCAGCTCTCAACTTCATGTTGTAACGGACAGTGGGGCAACGGACAGCAGGACGAAGGAGACCGTCAACGGGTCTAGGAGCAATACGACCGGCCTTTTGAACACGTGCGAGTCTTCTAGACTTCTTACGACCGGCTTGATCGAACCAAGTCTTAACACGACGGTCCCATTGCTTGCGGAAATGCTGGTTAGGCAACTGATTGTTGTGCTTCAAAACCATGGTCTATTTATAGTGTTGTTGAAAATACAAATAACAAAGGTTGTAAAAATGTGCAGTTGAAATTGAATTGGTTATATGTGTGTATATATTCATATATGTATATATAAAAGAGAAAATAATGATTAGTTTGACATTCAAATTTGATTTTTTTTTTTTTTAAATTATCCATTTTGACATCCAAAAAAAAAAAGCCATAAATTCATGAACTCTCCAATAAAAAATATATATATATATATATATTCTTTTTGTTCTGTATCCTTCTATCTATCTATCTATTTCATGGATGGAT
This sequence comes from Cokeromyces recurvatus, assembly GCF_025118155.1. Lineage (NCBI taxonomy): Eukaryota > Fungi > Mucoromycota > Mucoromycetes > Mucorales > Mucoraceae > Cokeromyces > Cokeromyces recurvatus. Next base: position 7,831 of record NW_026251447.1, read on the forward strand.
CTCTTCTTTTTTTTTTCTTTTGGATGTCCTTATGTTTTATATGCTTTGTTGATACATACGTAAAGATTACCAGTTGAGGTTGGTGAAAGAGAAAGAAGCTTGTGTTTCTTAAGGTGAGTTTTTGTCTAAAGCCGTTTGCTCTCCTGTACCCAATTACAAAAAAAAAAAAAAAAGTCCGGGCTATCGGAATAATTAATTTGATACGGCTCGGAACATTATCAATGATATGATGTTCTTCTAAATTTTTATTAGATTACATAATATATACAAAAAAAAAAAGTGAGAGAGGGAGAGAGAGAAGGCTTAATAGATAAGTGATCTTGCCCACTCATCAGCAACAGATATAAGCTCAAACGTATAATCAGCTGGTTCAATACTTTTATGTATCCCTGCTGCACTAGGTGTTCCTACTGCTCCAACGGCCGCTGCGGCTGCTGCTACTGCTGCAGCAGATCCTGTAGATGAACTTGTTGTCGTTACTGTAGGTTGATAACAATCTAATAAACCCACTGGATTTATCACAGGAGTATTAGTAGTAGTATTAAAGGGTGATGTTTGATTGTCTTTTGTTGTTTGATCAAATAGGTCCACACTGGATGGTATTTGAAACTCACTATTATTATTATTATTATTATTATTATTATCTCGACAAAAGTTTTGAATAGCAGAGAAGGCTGAAGCATACGCTTGTTGCTGCTGCTGCTGCTGCTGCTGCTGCTGCTGTTGTTGTTGTTGTTGTTGTTGTTGTTGTTGCTGTTGTTGCAGTGCTAAATCCACTAATTTTGTGAAATTTTGCAGATCGCGCATCGTTGGTATTCTTCCTACCATCATCCTCACATCTTCAAGGGTCCTTTTAAATTGTAAACGTGATGATTCTGCTATATCCAGTCGAGGTGACTCAAAATCAACAACATGTGTAAGTGCTGCAAAGATAGCCGAGAATGTGGATAAAGCAAATGTATACATAAGACGAGGTTGTTGAACCGTTAAGGATACTAATTGTGTAATTGTATTTGCCAAGGCTGTCCTTCTAGCCCTTTGCACTTCTTCATTCTGAAACCGACAACACATGACCAATGACAGTTCTAAATCATATCCAACCAAATGCAAATTAGTTACTATAGATGTCGTTGGTATTATCCCTCCAGGGCTCCAATGTAAATCAGCCGGTAATCGTTCACGCCACTGATATAAGGATTCTAAAAACTGAATCATTTTATGTTCTTCTGTCATTGTCCAAGTCGATGTCCTTTCATACGCAAAGAAATTTAAGATCTTTTCTAAAAGTAATGTAAGACGACAAAGCTGGTTAAAGCCTTCAAGTGTCAAACGTTCAACGGGGGAATCCTCAGGTAAAGGATTAGGAAGATCTAGAGCGATATCATTTGATTTCAACATTTGAGGTCGTTCCATTGTACAACTTTCGAGTTTATCCATAACGAAACAAGTCCATAAGACGCGTTTACGAAGTTCGATATCGCATTGAGACATCTGACTACTGTAGTTGGCTGTGTGAAGACCTAATTCGAAACACATACGTATTGCCATTCCTGTATACATCCAACAACGACTTCGAGCAGGTCGATCACAATCATAAAGGGCCAAATAAATTAATGCAATAACGGTACTAAGTCGAGGCTCATCAAGAAAGTCATCAAGCAGATGACGAGCTCGATAATAAAAAAGATCACCCTGTGTTGAAGGATTATCAGGATCAGATCGAAATACAGTAAGATGGTTAACATGTTTTGAAGCATGTGCATACATAACATTGAGGAGAAGAGGTGTAATAAGAGGTCCCTTTGATTTGAGTTGATTATAGAACATGGTACGAGTTAAGATAGGTAATGTGTGTTGATGGCATTCGTCAAAAAAGACACTAATAAGATACTCTTGAGTGGGGCGAGAAGGCATTTCGATAGAAGCATTATAATGAGTTGGTAATGGAGGTTCTGGTGTCCAACGTACAAATTCACCATAACTATGCCAAGGTGTAATTGATTCATTAGCAATTTTAGAAGTTGTATCTTGATTTAAAGTAAGACAAACGAGACCATTTGTTAACTGTTCAATCATTTTATCAGGTCTTGTTGCAGGTTGATGTGATGATGAATGATTATTATTATTAGTTTGATTAGATGATGACATTGTATTATGACTATTAAATAAATGATTCGATTTGTTATTAGACTCTATAATTGTATGTACTTTCTTAGTTTGTTGTTGTTGCTGCTGTTGCTTTAATTGAAGACTATCGCCAATATCTTGAAAATAAGAGTCTGATATAATTGCTGAAGATGAAGATGATTCTATTGGATCTAATCTTATATATGTTTCATCTGGATTCTTTAAATACATGCATTTACGTCTTCTTGCTAAAATTGTTAATAAAAAAAATTGCATAAATTTCAGTAACCATTTTTTTTATTTTATTTTATTTTATTACCTTTACACTAAAACACAAAATAAGTCAATAAAGAAAAATAAATGAAAATAGTCATTATATTTTAACATACCTGCATACATGGTTGCTTTCCATCGCACTATAAAAAGTGGAGTTATATAAGTCTTAATTTTTTTTTTTTTTTTTTTTTGTAATGCTAATTGTTTAAATTTACTTTGATTTTTTTCATTCGACAAGGATGACATGCTCTTCCAACTTTAAGACGTTTATGTCTACTGTCATCTATTCAATATTCAATCAATAAAAAAGATCATTAAATACAAAAAAAGGCCATAATTAAGAATGTTCACATAGTAATTATGTTGATTACCTCGTATAGGTAGTTCAAGTGTAGCAAACATTATAATAGAATAAAGATATATCAAAAATAATGACTTAAAATTAACAAAAAAAGAAAGAAAGAAAATATGTGACAAAGATACTTTGAAAAAAAAAAAAAAATTAAAAGTTTTAGATATTTCTGATTTCTATTTTTTTGGGGGAGTTTTTTTCGTAGTCCAGCAAGAAAAAAAAAAAAAAAAAAAAAAAAGCAAGATCTAGAGCGATTATTTCACAATTATCAAATTATTTGAAAATAAAGACTCATTATATTAATTGATGATGTTAATCTCAATAGAATTATTTTATTATTAAAGAATTCAATTTTGACTTTATATGAATACAGTTTTTTCTTTTCTTTTTTCTAACGACAAATAGCACGGATTTTTAATTTTTTTTGACTTGAGATCCAGTTAAATTTGCAATTTGATAATGAAGGTTATCTTACATAATATAAAAATATTTAGTGCAATAATGTATGAGAGTGTAGTATCAATTACATACACAAAGATACTTTAATGGCTCAAATTATATTTAATTTTTATTTTTAATCATTGGAATATCAAAAGACCTTCATTCAAGTAGGTCTCAAAGAAAAAAAAAAGACAAAGATGTCAAAAATGTTCTTGATAGTTTTAACATTACGACATAATGAAGATGCTCAAGGAGAACTGCTTTACAGGCCTCAAGAATTCTTATGATCAAAGTATTTATATCCTCTAATGAATGATGCTTAATTTTGGACTTGGAATTGTTCATTAGAATTAGGTTCTGATAGAATATAGCCTTATTTTATGATCAAAGGATCAATCATCTCAGGAATGTAATAGATGAGGACATTATCCATTAACTATGTGAAATTATTTCATACCTGACAAGGTATTCACAATATCCATGGTAGTATCGACGATGAAGTATATATAATGGACACTTATAATTTCCCCCCTCCCTGGGAGGGACTGATAGTTGATCTCCAAGCGTTTTGTGTTTATTTTACCTCGACTACTTTTCTTCCTAGATTCCCTTATAACCACATATACAATACTAATAACAGGCATGGCTTCCTCCCTCAATACAAAATGTGAAATAACCTTTGTTGAAGGAATTTCAACAATAGCAGGTTTATCACACCTAGACTAGGCTTTTTGCGTGAAACATGTTAACGGTTATATTCTAACTTTATCTAGGAACACATAATTTTGCAGGTAACTCAATTCTTTTTGTGCCCACTCCTCTATCCAGATAGTACGCTTTTTTTTTCAAGCTGGGCTGCATTGTTTCTTACAATAGATGGAACTCATAGAAATGCACTGTACTTGCTTCCCCTCCCCCCAAAAAAGCTCTATCTTAACTTTATATTATATTCTTTATAATATATCATTACACCTTAGGATAAACGCTTTTCTTACCTTAGAATTACTGTATTCCAGCTATTGTAATAGCTTTAATTATAACAATATATATTATGAATATATTTATATGTTGTGGTCTAACCCTCAATGATATGTCTACAATCTTTAACTTGGTTTAACACTAATAAACGATTTACTTTCATTTTATTAACATTAAAAACGATTACCAACTATTCCATAACAATAGAAAATAAAAGCTGTGTTGGAGATTGACTTTGCTTCTCTTTTTTATTATTTTAAAAGTATAATAACACTAATAAATGTGAAACACGTTCTCCTTTATTTTTTTTTTAAAAAAAAAAAAAAAAAGGGAAAAATAGTATAATTTTTATTTCATTTATAATAATAATAATAATAATAATAATAATAAAAGTATTGATGTATGCCTCTGCTAAAACACTTTAATTACGTGCTCACGATATATACATATATATAGGACATATATACACATATATATAGAACATATATACATATATATAGAACATATATACACATATAGATCATGATAAATAGCTGAATGCAAATATTAATCTAATCCTAGTTAGGGATATGTTTGGTACCAAAATCCGACAATTTGTAGAAGCTATTGAAGAGGACATGATATGGATAAATGTGACTGGACAGTCGACTAACTTCCTCTAGCACTGAAGCGGACTCCAATACTAAAAAAAGCTTCTATGCCACAGTCATAGTGGCACGGGCAACATGTATGAATCGTACCATCCATGTCTCTTAATAACTTACTACAACTACTATGTAGTGACTACTATGTAGTTTGAACTAAAGAAAAGAAAAGAAAAAAAAAAAGGGAAAACAGATTGTCTCCTTATATAGAAAAATAAAATAAAAAGGTCACAACATTTATCATCGTTATTAATTGTTATTGGCTACAATTTTTTTTTTTCATGCATAATAGTAATAAAAAAAAAGGGGGGGAGGGAAGAGATCATCAGCGTATATTATAGTTTTTTTTTCTTCACATTATACTATATAA
>NW_026251448.1:0-11660 GCF_025118155.1 Cokeromyces recurvatus
ACTAATATTGCTCTTCAAGTCTTGAACACTTAGGAATAGTTCAGCTAGGCGATAAAATTGGAAATAATACGACAAGAAAACTTTTTGCAAACAGCTTGGTAGCTTCATCAAATGATATAATAAGAACAGCACAAAAAAACATATTTGAAAGTCATAAAGACTTTTACGAAGATATATTTATTGCACTGGTAATATATATTCAATATACAGATGTAAAGTATTTTTGGTACTAAACATAATACAGGAATCATCGCTTGAAGGCTGTGAGGAATTATTACTGAGGAACTGCTTGAAAGTTAGGAAAACGAAGGATATCTGCTTAACCTTCTGTTATGAATCACTTCTTATATTGTAAGTATAACCAGTACTACTCAGTTGATATTACGTTTTAAAACCTTTACTATTAAGTGTTCAGCAGGTGTTCATACTTGGTGGATTGGGAAATATAGAAGCAGTTTATAATTTTCGCTTGATCTGGAGAATGCTTGATACAGTGGCAAAATCACAAAAAGGTCACCGATTTGTACCCGGCGAAGTTTGTTTAAATGCAATCAAGAATGAATTAGCTCACCGTGAATTAAGCCTTTCAAGCTGCTTTGAGTATAAAAGAATAGGAAAGAGAAAACAGAAAAGACAAGTCTGTGAAAGCTCGATATAGTTTATTGAAAGGAAAAATATTGCAAAAATTGTACAAGAAGAAAATAATATTAAAAAATGACAAGGGTTATCAATATGTTTTGCAAGGTAAATGATATTAATAGAAGTATGATTTGGATAAGTGAATACTGCTATAATAAAGCATTATGTGTAAATATTGTCAGTGTAAATGTTGTCAGTATAAATATTGTCAGTATAAATGTTGTCTGTGTAAATGTTGTCAGTATAAATGTTGTCAGTATAAATGTTGTCAGTATAAAAGTTGTCAGTGTAAATGTTGTCAGTATAAAAGTTGTCAGTGTAAATGTTGTCAGTATAAAAGTTGTCAGTGTAAATGTTGTCTCCGAATAATTCTGTATACAATAGGATATGTTTTTATATTTATTCCTCCTGAGCTGCCACTATTGCTAAAAATATAAAATATTATAAATCATTATTTCTAGGGTCTGGGGTCTGGGGTAAGCAATGCGTTAATATTAATTCACAGTGAATATTCCAGCTATAACAATAATACCAAATATTTATATGCCACTATTATTATTATTATCTTCTGAGATATTATTACATAACAATATTGAATATTATAGATGCATATATAATATATATGACTTGTATACATAATTATGTAATTGCATATAACAGTCATAATCCTATTGAATTCTTATTATTACATAATACAATGTATATAATTATTTTTAATGCTCGATTACTCTCACAATAACTGTTGTTAAAACTGAATGTAGAATGAATATTATGCTGTGAAATACGATATACTAGTTTTATTTGATTAACCTCTTTATTATGTAATAAATGATGGTTTATTTCTATTAACTTAGTTGTAAGGACGACTACAATCATAACACAAGCTACTACAATGCTGATAAACTGATTATAAATGATGAATATAGCGTTGAGCTTGTATTGCTAGAAACCTCAGGGCCATTTGGTGCTTGCAACGACAAAAAACTTAGATCACATCAAAGCTGCGTATGGATTACTTGCTATGTTGCACACTATTGACTACAGATATAATTATGCAGATATTGAGTTATTTAAAAAGTTGAAAATCTCTTTTGTTCATGCTGCTGGAGACAAGATTAGATTATGAAAACTCAACTTAGCTACCTCTGGACTTTATATCTTAAATCGCCAAAGGAGTTGCCAAGTTCCTATAACACACAGAAACAGCAAAGAAAAGCTCTTGAATGTTGTAAACATGATGTGGGAATTGCAGGTATGATTTATTAATGTTGATAAGTTACTATATGTATTTTTTCATTGTTATTTTTTCAGAAAGTGGTAACTGAGTCATCTGCGGTGCTAAAGTCTATTGAAAAATCACATAAAGAAAATGAAAAGATTGCCAACATAACCAAATTGGAATCATACCTTGGGGAAGCAGTTGATGTTAAGTTACCTTGCAGTTATATATCTGCTGTCGATGATATCAATCTTTCAAGCTCACCTCTTCGCCCAGCTTCAGATTGCTCTAGCATTGAAGACCTCGATGATATGAATGTATTTTGATGATAATATACCTATGAATAAGATATCTTGAAAGTGAATAAAGTATTGAATAAAAATTCTGTTCGGGGAATAAAGCAAAGGATACTTTGAAAACTTGTATAGGGTTTATTGTATCAAAAATATGATAAATACTTTTAGCTATGGAAATGAGTGTTGTATTTATATTTTTTGTCGAGCAAGGGTTAATCCTAGTCTTGTGAGTTTATCCATGAGGGTCCCGCTGAGAAGATGATGAGAACGAATGATAAATGACTGTGATGAGTAATTCAATTGATGTTGCAAGGGTATTGGTATGAAAGGGTACATACTTATGCCATCATGGCAAATAACAGAGAGATTGTTTTGTGTAGAGGTAAACGTTCGGTAGTGACTTCAGGTATCAATAAAATCGAATAGTGCTTGGCCATACGTTATAGCTCCGCTGCCTCACACAATATCTTTCATCCAAAGAGTTCTAATGTTTGCTTTGTACCTTTCTACACTAGGTGTTGCCCTTGTAGTCTATTAATTGGATCTACTAGTCTTATTATCCTAATAAGGCCAGTATGGTCAACAAAAATACAACTTGAATTTAATAGTTGTAAATGAAATTATGAATTAGGATGTCTTAGCTTTTAAAAGCAAAGAGGAGCAGAGAAGCGATAAGTATATTGTTACTTACTGTCTCACGAATACATGGTTAATGTACTATATGCAGAAATAAGTTGCCATAGTGCTTTTAAAAGTAAATCATGTGTAAACTAAAAACACCCAAACAGCAAAAAAAATTAATTGTAGAATGAAGTACTATATTTCAATAATTTATTCTTTATGATGCTGATATGAGCAACAAGAAAAGAGAATTCCAAGTAATTATAAAAAAAACTAAGGATGAGGATTATTCATTAAAACATGTAAATGTTTGCCTTATAATAATAAACCTAATCTGTGCAGTTATCATCTAATCATAAACCTGATTCGACTAAGTTCATTTGAATGTCTCTATATATACTGCTGCCTTCAATTATCTCTCCATATGAAAGACTCGCGCATATTAAACGAGTTTTCTAGTATGAATACAAAGTGTCATGTGCTTATTTATAATGTCATGTTTCTTGATTAAACATGCGGATCATAAACTTATTTAAGGAACTCTATCTAGATTCTTTTAAAACTCTCTTGATCCACTTCATAAAACAATATTAAAAACTTCTAACACTTTATTATCTATAACATATCTTATTTGGTCGTAACTGTCACTTTTCTGATTCGCATCTTATCTCAAACTTCTTTAACAATTCTTATAAATACCCCATCAATTTAAATTCATAAATAAAATAATTGACTTCAGAACTATTGTTCCGTCTCATTAACTTTATTATGTCTTTTTATCATTTTTATTTAATAATATTTCTTTATTTTGATATTTTACAAGTAATATCACATTATGTATCCTTAGAAATAAAGACGAAGGCATAATAAAAAAAATATCAGAAATAGATTATAAATGATTAATTGAATACTGACTATTCAAAGATAATTAGAGTAATTAATTATAAGCTATTTGTCTATTTCATTTTTAAATCAAATACATGTGTATATGTATATGCTTAAGTATTATTATTTAAGTTAAGCTTTGCTAAGTTATTATGAAAGCAGTTATGTGTAGAAATTAAAGATTAGTGTTTAATGCATAACACTGCAATAGATATATGTATCAATTGCTTTTATCTTTATTAGTTAAAGCTGTTTAAATATAGCTCGTTCAATTAAATACAGTTCCAACAGTTATTATTGCTGTATAACTTGATCCAGGAATATTTGTGCAATTAATAACGATGAATGATAATTTTAGTTAAAGGAAAATCCTTTAAAGAATTATGTCAACTTAACGACTATGATTTGAGCAAAGGATAATATATTGGTGAAATATATAAAAATGGATATTGTTCAATAAATCAGGTGTAAATTAGATAATTTAGACGCAAGTGCTAGAGTTACTAATATAGAAGCAAAAAATTGAAAACGCGGAAAAAAAAATTATAAATACTACACAATAAATAGTACAAAAAATTCGATTAGTTGCAGATATACACAAATAAATATACTGTAGAATCCCTTTCGTTAATTATCAAAATGGTATTTCCATACCAAAAGTTATTAATGCTACTGGTATCGTCAGAAGAACTGATTATCAATTAGAACACCACAAGGTATCCTACTCAAAATAACTTCAAATATTGTTGACCAGCGTACAATCTACACTGTTAATAATCTAGTTATATCTCTTACAGCAATATATTAACCGATAAAATTTAAACACACACAATTGACTATTAGCATGTCTATATTTTATTGCAATATAAAGCATAATTATGTATTATACTTTCAAAGACTAGAGAGTTCGACAAACAAATTCGATTTAAATGGCGCTTCAGTAAAAAGAAAAAAGCTTGTACAAATATGTTTATTGGTAAATATTGATCGAAAAAAGAAAGGACTAACAAAAATAGTAATGCTATCTTCTAGGGAATTAATTACCAATATACTGTTGAGTATTCATTCTCAAGGTATCATTGTTTTTTTTAAAAAGAAATCTATAACATTTTTTGGGATTAGGAAAAGAAAGACGGTTAGAAATGCACCAAGAATTGACACTAAAGCTGAATACTATATCCATTATCTAAACGACATATTTAAAGCTTCAAAGGATTTTATTTAATAATAAATAATGTGCTTATTCATAAATTAGCTACTACTAGAAGCATTGTTGAAAATAAGGATACAAATGTGTACGTTCACCTTTATTCTCACCTTTCATAAACTCACCTGAAGAATTTTGATCGAAAGCTAATTCATGCTTGAAAGTAATTTTGAATAGATATAAAGGTTGAAGTAAATGACTTTTTTTTTTGTCAAAAATTCCGAAAAATTTAGTAGTCATCAAACATCTATCTTTATTTTCTTATTATCAACAGAAGCGAGTAATTTTATATACCTGAAAGCAAACATATAACGTAGATAATTCTACTTTTTTATATACTATATTCATTTTACTAATATTATCCTAATTCTATAAGTTGTTGTATACAAATAGTCGCTGCTAGATCAACCATTATTCTATGTTACTGGCGTAAAATTATTTTTCAGGTTTATTAAATTTCAAACTCAAACATTATTTCACATTGTGTTGTGCATTTTTCAGCAATATACTTCTCTTTTTTTCTTTTTTTTTTTTTTTTTTTTCCTAGTTTATAAATATCAATGGATTTTTTAACTAGAGGCTATACCGCCTTAAGAGGTGATCGGGGGCAGCCTCAATCTGCAGATGAAACAATTGAGAAGCTTGCAGATTGTCTAGAGACCGCGACTTTATTAGAAGATAGACGTGCTGGTGTATTAAGCTTAAAAGGCTTAGTCAGAGATTGGCCTGAGGTTAGCTAAAGTTAATTGTTATTAATAATCCATTTATTTAATGCAACCTTTTTTAGGAAGTAGGAAATAAGAGTTTCCCAGGCCTAATCAAAGTTTTACATACAGATTATAAAGATGTCGACATTACGAAGTCTCTGCTTGAAACAATCATAATATTATGTACTGTCCAACATCAGGTAATAGATGAACATGGAAAATATTATTATAAATACATTAAAATGTTAGTTATTAGCATGACAAGGATGATCGAGGATTTAAGTTTACGGATTACTTCATAGAGGTAGCATATACAAAAGTTTGTATAGAAACATGCAATAGCTAAATTTATTTATTTTCTAAAAGGATTCTCGTAATGTTACTATCCTGTTAGACATTCTTGAGGAATTTGATTTTTATGTTCGTTACAATACTATAAAGCTACTATCAACGTTATTATCTAATAGAAGTAAGCGTATCCAAGAGTGCATCTTAACTAATCCAATGGGAATTTCACTTCTAGTCGACATGTTAGACGATAAAAGAGACATTATTAGAAACGGTATTTTTTTTTCTTTTATAATTTTAAAGTTTTAACATTTTAAATCATTAGAGGGCTTATTATTATTGATTGATTTGACTCGAAACAACACTGAAATTCAAAAGATTGTTACATTCCAGGCAACTTTTGAAAAATTATTATCTATTATTGAAGAGCAAGAAGGAATTTCGGGAGATATTGTAGTTCAAGATAGCTTAACTTTAATGCATAATCTATTAAGATATAACGTTTCTGATCAGGTAATTAATATACATCTATGTGTGCACTTATAAATAAAATTTTTTTGACTATAAAGATATTATAGGTATATTTTCGTGAAACAAGTTGTATACAGCAAATACCTGGTCTTTTAGGTTATGTTGGAGACACTGATGCAGATCATGTGCCATATTCATTTGAAGACTGGCCACCTCAAAAGATTGCCAATACAGTTCTTGTTTTACAATTAATTCGTATTTTAACAGAACCTGATAGCAGTAGCACAGCTATCAATCAAAAAGTAATGGTACAAAGTGGTATTCTCTTACCAATTGTTCAGCTAGGTCTTTGTTCTAATGCGCCTTCTATTGTTCGTACCGAAGCTCTTTATGCCATAGCTTATGTTACCGCGTCTAATATCGATAATCAAGCTATGTTTGGTAAAGTTATGGTTGCAAGTCCTCCATTATTATTAGAAAATGAGCAAATTGATCCTAATGCTATAGCTGGTATTCCTCGACCTGCTATGGTATCTCTAATTTCCATTGCTGTTGTCAATGATCGTGGATATTCGTATAGCTATTCGAGTCGTGCTGCTGCTACTTATGCAATTTATTGTTGCCTAGAGGAAAATCCAGATGCTCAGCTTGTTTTGGCATCGACCCTAAAAATACCTCCTGAAGATAATGCAAATAGCCAATTTTTAGGTAAAATAAGTAATTATGTTAAAAAACACACACATTATACTTATTATTTGTTGTAGATAAACCACACTCTGCCGGATCGCTTCTTTTAGAAACTATTGAAAATTGGGAACAGTCTTTATCGGATCCTTATAAAATCTGGTTTGCATGTGATATTCTATCTCATATCATAAGGGACAATGAAAAAGCCAAAGAAATTGCAGGTGGTATTGTATTTGGTGATGAAGCTAATGGTGAAGACCCAGTCCCCCTTTTGCATCAAATTGTTGCCCAATTATTATTATCTACAAAAAATACATCTACTAACTTACGTATACCAATTGGCTATTTATGTTTATTATGTACATGGCTATATAAAAGCCCTACTTCTGTTAGTCTATTTTTGACAGAAAGTACACATGTTCAATTTGTAAGTGTATTAATTAATTTATGGTTGGTATTAATAGTGCTAATACGCCTTTTCCTTAGTTGATTCAAGAAATGCAATCTTCCACAAATGATCCTACAGTTCAAGGCCTCATTGCATACTTGTTAGGTATTGCATATAAATACAATGATGATCCATCAACACCTTTAGATAGAACTCAGCTTCAATCTATCTTTTCAAGTCGATTAGATCAATTTAATAGCTTATTAGCTCGACTTCGAGATAGTCCTGCTGTTAAAAATGCTCCACAATATCTTCAAATTTCAGCAGAAGATGAATCTATTTCAAATTCAACGCATTCTTTACCATCGTTGATTCTTGATAGCGTCTTTGTGGAATTGTTTAAATCAACTTATGGTAACATATTAGTTAACACATAATATAAACAGAAATACATTACTTATGACATATCGCTTTTATAGAGAATATTCAAAAATCAATCAAAAAAAAGCCTTCTAAATTTTCTAAGATAGAAAGTAAAACAGGTATTTATAAAAAAAAAAAAAAAAAAAAAAAAAAAAAAAAAAAAAAAAAAAAAAAAAAAAAAAAAAAAAAAAAAAAAAAAAAACGACCAAATGAGTAAATATACATAATTTTTTATGCTTTTTCAGGTTTGCCTATGCCTACTGGTTCAATTGTTACAGATGAGGTCATTCAAAATTATAAGAATACAATTGAGGAACAAGTTACGCAAATCAAATCTCTTGAAGAAAAAATGGCAGAGCTTGAATCAATTATTAAAACTTTGGTAAAAAATTTGTTTATAGTATTACCTAAAAATTTTACTTACAATATTAGTTACTATATTAGAAAGCTAATGATGAGATAATAAGAGAAGAATTAGTTACTGCAGCTACAGATAATACCAACTTGAAGCAATATATTTCAGAATTAGAAACAAAATTAAATGCTACTGCTTCTCAGCCAACACCTATTAATGATGAGCAAGCTTTAAAGATTACAGAATTAGAAAAAAAAATTGAAGAAGAAAAGGATAAATTTATGCAATTAGAAAAAGAACAAGAAGATTTACTTGTTTGTATGGGTAAGTTGTATTTTGAAGATAAGCTTATGAGACTGGAGATATAATATTTATATTTACATACAACAGGTGAACAAGATCTTGATATCAAGAAATACAAAAAGAGATTAAGAGATTTGGGTGAAACTGTTACAGACAGTGAAGATGACGATGATGAAGAGTGATTTGGCATAATGAAATTATTTCTTTAATTACATAACTAAGAAAAAAAAGAAATCTTACTTGCTGTATATGGATTATTTCAACAATCAGCTTCTACAAAAATACATTTATTCAAACATAATTAAATAAAGATAAATACTTTTCTTATAATGAAAATAAATAATTTTCAAGTAGTTTATTTAAATTTTTAACAACCACTGTTAACTAACTAAAAATACACTAAATATGACTTGAAGTCATTATTAAACATAAAAGATGCTTTCTTCATATCTTAAAAAAATACAAATATAATCCAAAAACATTAATGCTAAAGACATTATAGTATTACTTAATTGTACATTATTTCACAAAAGTGGTCCTATATTTAAAAAAATAGATAGAAAGACCAACCCAGAACGTTTCTTTAAGTTTGCATGGCTTTCATAAAGACATTAGTTGATATTTCACGACACAATTTTGAGTCCACTCCACCTTTAATCTTGGCAATAAAATCCAAGACCCATACTGAGTGAAATAGAGCACAACTCTATAATAGCAAGCTTCCATCGTTATCTTTGTACTTAAAGCCTGACGTTATGTTGTTGGATGAATTTATCTTCCTCTACTTACTTCTGTATCTTATCAACTAAACTTATCCTATTGATATTAATGTCATAGGCTATTGCTATCCTGCTGACTGTTGTACGTAAGATATCTAAACTCTTCAATATAGCTTTATGAGACTCTTTAGCATGGAGTTTAACTATAATATATATATTTTTTTTATTGCAAGTGTGGAATAACTACGATAAATATGAGCAATTATTCACAGAAAGAAAGAAAAAGAGTGAGAGAGAGAGATGGATTATAAAATAGTTCTGAACTATTATTGTGAAAACTCTCTGTCTGCCAATCAATATGTTTAATTAGTATCTATAATCTATTAATTTGTAGGTACTTCACTTTTGCATAAAAATTGTGTGATATACTAATATCATAAGACTTTACTAGATATATCAATAGATCTTAGAATGAGTGAAATATAAATTTTTATTTTATTCATGCAGTAAGTTCATGAATGAATATAACATATGTTCACTATAACTTCAGCTAAAATGACTATATTTAAAAACAAAAAAAAATCAGTCTTATCTTATCCAATAAAAAGTATAATAATGTAAATGTTTCTACTTCTTAAGGCTAATTTGTAAAAGTAAATTTTAGTTGCAATGCTAAAACGCTGCTTTTGTAAATCCAATATGAAAAATACTGAAACTATACTTGGCAAATCAAAAGAGTAAATTCGTATTGTATATGTGAAAAATAATTATGAAAATATAATATATACAGGCTCTTATCTCCTTTTCTAATATTTATTCATATTAGATAGGAATATTACTGTTAGTAATAAGAATATACGCTATGCTATAGTTAATCTATATATTAGTTGTAGTTTTAACATTTCTAATAAATTATTCTTCTTTCAATAATCCAACCGACGACTTTACCTTGTAATTTTTTATTTAACACCCGGCTAACAAAAACCGATCGAAAGATGCAGAATAGAGGAAGAAAAGATGAAGCGAGCCGGACAGCCAAATATATCACGTGACCTCACTGGAGATAAAAGTCTACTTTTACAATTGTGAAAGTAGACTGAAAGGTGACCTTTCATTAAAGTTTCAGTATACTTTCACAATTGTAAAAGGTGACCTTTCACAATGATGCCATTAGACCAAGTCAGTCTACTTTTACAATTGTAAAAGTAGACATTTTACAATTGTGAAAGTAGACTGAAAGTAGACCTTTTACAATCATGAAAGTTCACCTTTTACAAAATTTTGCTTCATAGCTCAAAGCTTCTATTGGATTACGCTTCTTTAATCTTCGTCATTCCTTTACGTTTTTTTACTCTTATTGGCCTTTACATTCAAATTAAACGTTTGCTTATTCGTTATATTATGATACATTTTAGACTTCTTTAAAATACAGTAGATAATGGAGCTTATATTCTTTTTCAAAATACGATTTTATTTATTTTCGTTTATTATTTCCTTTTACGATATATAAAATATTATATTATTATATACTATAAAACGCGTAAAAAAATATATAAAAAAATACATAAAAAAATACATAAAAAAATAGATAAAAAATATATAAAAAATATTTAAAAAAATGTATATAAAAATGTATCCAAAAAAATAGAATAAATACGCCATGGAAAGGACCGAGATAACGCGTAATAGAGTCATTAAGAGGACCATAGATAGCTTCTTTCATAATAGAATTCTTCCTATAATAAAATAAAATACGATTTAGTCAATGAAAAAACAAATAAATTATATTTTAGTTTCTTACCATTAGAAAAGAAGTTATCATTTCTTTACACGTTAACGGCCACCAAAGCAGAATAGTTTTTTTTTCACTTACCTAAATAAAAGATAAGAAAGATTAATAAATATTTTACGCGTTTAAAATAATAATTAGTATGCTTATTATATTGTTTACCTTTTATTTGTAATCGGTCACCACAAGAGAAAAGGCTATAAAGATAGACCTTTAACGCCTAAACAAAAAAAAAAGTTTAGTTGATGTTATCATTAAAACAACTTTAGTAAGATATAAAGATATATTTATGTTATGTTTACCTTATCTTTATTATTTACGTATTTTATATAATTCGCTATTAGTCATTATAAAAGGCAAAACGCCAAAGATTCAAAGTATACAGTAAAACTATTTGAAAAAAAAAAAGATATTGATTAGAATATAGTTTTTTTTTTTTCTTTAAATATAAAGAGCTAACCATGTTCATTACATGTTCGCCGGGGATAATCAAACCGTGCTAAGTTACTTACCAATTGGATTGTATATCATCTCAAGTCATTTATCCTAAGTACTAATTCAAAAAAAAGAAAAAAGAAAAAAAAGGAAAACAAGAAGGAAAAAAAAGAAACAAGTAAAAAGAAATAAAGTAAAAAATTTTTTAGAAACAAAAAGTCTTATTAA
>NW_026251449.1:0-11654 GCF_025118155.1 Cokeromyces recurvatus
CGATCAAAACTGTTCAAATGCTTTCATTTTTTAACTTTGTAACCGAATTATATGCGATAATTGTATAGAAGGATATAGTAAATTATATATTGTCTTAAAGAGAAAATTAATGGCATTCTAATACAAGTGTTCATTAGAAATTAACAGTTTTTATTGGTTTAATATTAGTGTTTAAAAGTGCGGAGTCTATTTGAACAGTTTTGCACCCGCCTTCCAAATTTCAATTAGACCACAATGTTGATTTATTAATAGGATGTCCAGTATCCCTTTGCTTTGATACACTCTTATATACGTCTTGGCATAGTGTCTATTACTTTTCTACACTCTTCTACAGTGATTACATTATACCAAATATGTACAACGCGCTCGTATAACTCATTCATGCCTTTGGGCGGTGTATCATACTCATTAAGTCTAATTTTTAATAGTCTCCACATGTTCTCAATTGGATTAAGATCAGGAGATTGCGCTGGCCACTCCATTACTTGATACTCTTGTGCTGCAAGGTAATCCATGACTATATTTGAGGTGTGTTTTGAATCATTATCTTGCTGAAAATGAATTTGATTACGACGCAGACGTAATTTTTCACAGGTAAAGGCAACCATCTTATTAAGATTCTCATCCAAAATGTCTTTGTATAGATAACGATCCATAGTACCATCTATCTTACAAATCCAGCCAACTCCAGCGTACGAGATAGCGCTCCAAAACAGGAGGCCACCACTACCATGCTTTCTGGTTCCTTGACATGATGTGATTGCAACTGCTCTCCATTACGGATCCAACCCCAGACACGTCCGTCTGAGTTAAAACGATTAACTTTAGTCTCATCCGACCAAATAACTCTTCTCCAATCGTCTAAAGTCCAGTCACGATGAGCCATGCACCATTCAAGTCGCCTTTTTGCATTGGTTTTGCTAATGGCCGGTTTTTTTTGCTTCTCAATTGCACCAAGGCCAGCACCTCTGAAAGTACGGCGAACTGTATGTACACTTGCATTGACACCGAGTTCCGTTTTAAGCTCTTGTCGGACTTTTACAGCGTTATCCATACGATTTCTAGTTACTAAACGTACACAGTAACGCTTATCCGCATTTGATAAGACTTGTGGTCGTCCCCCTTTTCCTTTTTCTCGCTCCGAACAATACTTTTTACCAACATTTGAAACAGTTCCAACACTTACTCCGACATGTTCAGCCACTTTACGAACTGATTCACCCGATTGAAGAAGAGAAACAATACGATTACGTTGTTCAGATGTAATTCCACGCATACTTACTAGTTAATTCTCGAATTATTACTGATTATGTGGTGTGTTAAGCAAAAAAAGTTTATGGAGCAAAAATTTGAGAATTTTGAACGTTTCCTGTTCGATTATATGCTGTCTGTACCGCGATACCAAATTGTGGTATTGAGTTTTGTGAAGATTACATTTCGGGAGCAAAACTGTTCAAATGTACCCATCAAATTTAAAGCCGAAATACAAAAATTATCGGAGATTTAATTCGACAAAAAATATTTCATCTGATAGAGCGGAGTTTTACGAGTAAAATGATACTATTTCTGTGGCATAACTCTGATGGTTTGTATGGGAAAAAATTAAAAATGTCAAATAATGCTAAACATTTGAACAGTTTTGATCCTCACTGTATTATGACTATTTACCTTATTGAATTAAGTTACAAATCTTACAACCATGACAGCTTTGGCCCATGCTTAATGCTTCTTTTTATGCTCAAACTTGAGAAATAGTTTCTTTTTCTTTAAAGCAGCTTTAAAATTCATTGATATCATAATCCTGAGACATACTGAATAAATTAAATCATGACCAGTAGAAACCAAATAGCGATGAACATTCATGACATTTAATAACTTCTCTGTTACTAACTTTTTTCTAATATAAGAACGACTAGTTGTACCTACCACCGTCCTTCTACCACTAGTTGTAGCATCTCGTTCAGGGAAAAACCTTTTCTTACAGTCATAATTCATACTAATCATACTCTTTTTGACACCTGAGATACGTTTCATAATTTCAGAGTATGAACAGCCTGATTGTAAGAGGAATTTGATTTATCATCTTGAGGAAATGGTCGAACCATAATAATATGATAACGCGGCATCACCTGTATATATAAGGAATTTAGCATCATAAGAGATAAGAAATATAAAAAGAAGCCATCTTTTTTTCTACATTGACTATTAAACCAGGATGTTGATATTACATTAATCATAGTAGGATATAATAAATGACAATCTAGGAAACATTGTAAGTTCTCAAGCTATTAATTCTTATTTACAATTTACTCTGAAAAATTATCCAAATGTTCACGTTGATTACCATCTCTAATTTAAAGCAAATTTAGCCTATTATAGTCTTAGTCTTTTATTTTTTAGAGAAAATAAGGCTACACTATATTCCCATTCAAATACATTTATTCTTACATCCTTATTGATTCCCAATGTATAAGTATACTAATCATTTATCATAAAACATCACCACCATTTGTCCGCCTACCGTGTTAGATTATTATTGAGTATTAACTATATTATGTAGAAGCTAAAAAAAAGACGGCGCTAGCAAAAGATAGGGTCCTCCAATATATTCCGGACGAACGAAGCAAGCTAGAGCCGTAAAAAAAGGAACATATATAGCTGAGGGTGTCTTCTACAAATGGTCGTTGTCGGAGTTTCAATCGGACTGCTAGTTCTTGCTACAAAAATTCTTGAAACTTTTGAATGTTTATAACTCGATGTAAAAAATTTTTTAGACAGTCACACTTACCAATTTAGTAGTCTATGACAAAGTCAACATGTTTACGAAGTTATAAAAAAAGTTTCGTTAATTTGAACGAGAAATGACATGGTAAAGTTTAGCCTTCTTTGACAGAGCAATTATCGATGAAAATAAATAATTTTGGTAGTATTTGATAGCCAACAGTTCTCTCTATCGAAATAATGTGGCTTATAGTTCATTAGAGGATTCTTTTCTTCGAAATTCTTAAGTTAAAAATTAACATTAACTTCTTAAGGAATTTGTGAGCTAAATTCAATAGTTTAAGTTTGTAAAAATATATGTACCATCGTCAAATACAAGTAGATTGCATATTAAACATGTTACAAGTCAAAAAGAGCAAATAAAATGAAAAAAAAATTTTTCTGCTCACTACACAATACATTTATTTTCTTAATCACCCAGAAATAGTTATATTGTTTAGTTGTTAAGAAGATGGAAACTGACGCTGGAGGTTGTCGGTTCGAACCTTGGTCATCCTCTTTTTTATATTTTTTTATTAAATTTTTAATGTTTTTAGTTAAAATGAACCAAATAAGTTGTATTGTAATTATGCTTAGATTTATAAGTTTTTTTATATTTATATTTTCTTCTAACAAAAAATATTTGAAATAAAAAGTATTTTGAATTATTTTTGTTCATTTTTAATATCACTGTCATGGTTGTAAGATTTATAACTTGATTCAATAAGATAAATGGTCATAATAAAATATATAGTGTACTTGTACAATAATTCTGTTTATAAACATATTTAATATATTTACCCTTGTATAGAAAAATAATTAATTAATAAAAGTTTTACATCTGAGAATATGCTTTCTTCTATTATTGTCTTGCTGAATATAAATTTATATAAATAACTTTATACAAGTTAAACTGGGGTAAACTAAGAATAATACAAATACGCGTAATAATTGATTCTACTCAGAATACACGTATTAGTTATATACAAAATACATGAATCTATATCTATATCTATCATTATAACTTTCAGTAATCATTCTCTTTATATAATAATATTAATTATCAAATACAATTTGTTATATTCTTATCTGCTTATTGCTCATCATCCTTATCCACAAAATACATAAGTACTCTTATATTATTAATACCTAAACGATAAAACAATAAGAATTATAAGTCATTTTTATTTTAATAAACTTATTGAAAATCTCAACGTACTTCTTCTTCTGTCTGTTTTACTTTATTTCTCTTTTATTTCTTTTTTTTACATTTTATATTCTAGTTATTTAACTTAGCTACACGACAACACGCCGTGGCCGCCCTCAGGAAAGTGTTAAGCGCTCTACAAGAAGACGTATTGTTAACAAGCATAACAGGGAAGCCTAAATTTTTTATTCCCATCAAGTAGTTCATAAAAAAATAAAAAGCCTTTCATTTTAAGATTTGTGATATTCTATTTGTGCATTTTTGTAGGTGTTTACTTAGTTTATTTCTGCCCTACAGAAGTTAAATAGTCCTAAATTAAAGTTTATTGCACTTAGAACAACTAGACACTTACTGAAGTAATGCTGTATAAAAATATTAGATCATCTCACCGAAAGACCCCACTGGTGTAGGTGTCCATGACGTACCCATTTGACGATCATTTTTGTTGACTTCTCCGATCATCTTCAAATTTAGTATACTTGTTTATATGCATGAGAAGGACTCATGTTCCAAATTTGACATCGATACCCCTGAAATTGACCGAGTTATGGTCTCTTAAAATTTCGATTTTTCACTTGACATCAATTTGGCCCTATTTTGGCCATTTTTTGAGGGCCGATTACTCTATGAAAAATAATCAGAAACAGTTCAAAAAAATTGCTCTGAGATGTTAAAAAATAGCTCTACCAATATGCCAAGTTTCAAGCTCCGAACGTATCTCAGTCATGAGTAATGCTGGAGGACCCTATCTTTTGCTTTAGCCAAAAAGACGGTGGATAGACATATAAAAAAGGTGCAGTGCGCACAACTTCCAATAAACTAAGTTTACAGATAAAAAGTTAACAAATGGTAATAATGCTGTATATTATTTATCTAGTCCACAATAAGAAGTTCTATTCTTAAAAATTATGCATGCTACAATTCTTTATTACAATTACAAATGAACATTATTTATATATTTTTAATTTATTATCTTATTTAGATACGTTAGCCTACATGTCAGAATTATAACACAAGTATGCTGCTAAGTCACTGCATAGGATTGAAACTAACAACGGATGTGTTAGCGATATAAGCATTTCCTTATTGAACATTCAAGAATCAGAGAGCATTTAATTTATTCAACAACGTAGGTTTATTCATCTGTGATTGTCAAAATAATAGAAGAGTCTAATTCATTCTTAACAGAAAATTACTTTTATATGGCCTTACCATTCTCTCAAATAACTTTATTGTAGAGTAAACTTGTGCGTCCGTTGAGATATCTTCATTATAGGGATATTGTATCTAAAGCTGACGAAAACAAATCTATATTTTTTCTTACTATCGTATTTGTCGGACTTTGAAGATGCAGCGATTCATAAAACTCAAAAACTTTTAGTATACCACCTATGCCCAGGAAACCACCTATGCCGGTTTTCGTGCATTTAAAATTACCAGACCTCATTTATAGAAGTATTTGATTAATTTCCATAATATAGTTCAAATAGCAGCTTTGACGAATATTTAACGGCAGTGTAAGTTATTAAAACAGATATCAAAATACAGCTTATACAAATTGATGCAAATACAGGCAAGACCCGCTGCTTTCGTGTAACCTACTTTGATTTCTCTATGTTTACTACACTAAAATACTACCAAAAACTGACAAAGCACTCAACGATCATCAGTTGTTAGAACAGTAAAAGTGATATGCTATCTATGCTCCTAAGATAGTACATTAACTCAGTATGATTATGGTTTCTTCAAACGTTCAGTTTCTCTCTTTTTATCACTTTCTTCAATCCGATAACAAACAGCTTACAACAAATTATACACTAGGTGAAATAACCGGTGCACAAAAATAATTTTTTTAATTTATTGACTACTGTATTTTTTCTTCCTATATGCAACTTTTTAATTTTTGTTTGCGTCTGTGACCAGATCGACTTTGCACTTATTTTTTTCCATTTTGCATCTAGTCACTTTTTATTTGCTCTAGTGTTTTTCTGAATTTGCTCTTTTTTTAATTCTATTTTTGCTTTACTTTACTGCTAAAAAGACGTAAAAATAAAAAAAATCATCAACGTAAAAAAGAACGGAGTAATACAATAAATAAATACAGCTATCTATTACAAGCTAAATAAATATAATAAACCTTTTGACAAATTTATTTAATTGTAGATTGTTATTGTACTCGAAAGCAACGTATGTAAATCACCTGAATCTGGATTATCCAAATCTGACAGATTCATATTAGATAAACTAACATTACCATTTTCTGATACGATAAATATACCGTATATCCCGGCTTCATTATCACCGATAGTATAATACTTATTATTTATAACAAGCACTATAAAATCCAATGTTTGATTCAGATTCGTAAACATTGTATAGCAAAATTTTTTAAGGGACATTGGAAAAGTTCCATTTATACCATAAAAAGCAAAGAGAGATTCACCACTATTAATCGTTTTATTAATTTCCAGATCTTCATCAAAGTTTGGTTCATATGCATGTTCAAAAAGGACATGTATGGTGGATTAGAATATTTTCTATATTGCCCATGTACTCACATGTAAAGCATGATGTTCCTAATGTATTGTACTTCTTTGTAATAATTGCCTTGACGAACATATTCCTTATTGTAGCAATTTGAGAATGCAGTTGGTGGTAATTTTTGGGAAAGATAAGCCATGTAGTTGTATAGATGTCTGTACCAATCCGTTGATATTCAACCTGATTCCCTTTACATTTATCAGTTGCTTTGAGCTTGATTCATACAATAGCACTATTGAATACGGACGAAATGTATTTCCAGGTGGTCTTGCTTAATTTTAAACCAATGAAAGGCAATATATTTATGTCAGTATAATTGACTACTTGGCATAAAAATGTAAATAAGGTTGGTGAACGAGGCATCCAGAGTTGTTCTATTGTCAGCTCTATACATTCAGAAGAGAGACGTCGAGCCGAAATGCAAACAATTATCCATCGAAGCCTTAAACCAATAAAAAAGTTCCGCTTCATAACATAACGGGTTTGTAATCATATTTGTTTAATAATTTTAAATCATCTAGATGTTTGAGTGTATGTAAGGATTTTTTTTATTAAAAAGCTCCTCGTTGTTAGGCATTAAAAAATTTGTAAAATGATTTAAATACAAAAAGAAAGAAGTAAAGCAAAATACAGATTTTATATGAAATTTATTAGAAAAAAGAATTTTAATCTTTGGTTATTTGTAAGGAACTAAATTTGTAAAATAGTGCATCCTTTGCTATATCAGGCTGTCTGGTTAATTGAACTGGAGTAACTACGCTACGATTTTTGTCTTTAAATTTTTTAATATGCCGTGCTGCAGAAGATCTTGAAAAATTACATTTTTTACTTGCTTCAGTGATTGTCATTTTTTTTTATAAAATAGCATTTAAGAAACTCTTCTATCTGGCTATCAGAGTAAACCTTGTATTGTCCCCTTTTCTTGTTTGTCAAATGATCATCTTTTGCTGTTCCCCTTTGATTGGATGGTTTATTCTTCGCAGCAGTAGCTTTAATATCTGATAAATAATCATCGTATTCAGGGCCAAGAATTTCCTTAAGTTTTTTTTCATAATCTTCATCCATTGGATAACTTTTTTTTTTCAACTGCCAAAATTTAAAAGCCTTAACTCTTTAAATAGCATCCAATAAGCAGATTCTGTTAAATTTGTTAGAATTATCCGAAGCATTTCAAACTACACTTGAACAAATTATATTTAAGTTACATCAATTTTCCAAATAACTTCTAGTCTTACAACATCGGAATAAAAGTCATACCCGAGTCTCAACATCCCAAGATCCTTAAACTAGACTAAGTTTCCAAAATTGATATATTGGGATCTTGAGATATTAAAATTTAACATTTTAAGAACCTGGATCTTGAGCTATAGGTTAATAGCATTGGTCATCCCTATTATGATCTTTTTAATCTGATTTTTTTTTGCACAACATGCGTTCCTGAAAATAATAGCGCAGCGTATCTTAGAATTTCATTCTTGCGAAAGCTCGATTCCTTTTTTATTTAAAAGCATTTGAAGTTATTCAACACTTATTTTTCGTATTTTTTTTAAAAACAAAACAAAAATTTATTATGTCTTCTAACGCTGGTTTTCAATCCCTTTTCTTCCACTTTGACAATGAAGCAGGTAATCTTACTTTCGCACCTATGGACGGGTTGATAAATGACATTGTTGAGGAGCAACAACATATTCGTGTCGTAGATGATAGTCTTTCCATAAATACGGTAATGGAATGGGAGACGAGTCATCCAGCTGGTGAACCTAACAACAATTCAACGATGCAACTTCTAACTTTTATGGAATACAGAAATATCATTTCTGAAAGCGAAATGTCTCAAGAATCAGAGGTGCCTTTGGCTGAAACACCTTCTGTTGCTCCGTCTACTTCTGTCACTCCTGTTCGCAGTAAAAGAGGAGCATATCATAAGTATACTGAAAAGCAAGTCCTGGATATATTCCATTTGGTATTCGAATGTGGTATGACAGCAAAAACTGCTTCTGAGAAGACTGGTATCGTCATTAGAACTGGTCAGAGCTATATCCGCCAGGAAAGACTTCGAAGAGCAGCTGAATACGAACTCCCTTCTGATGTCTCTGGACAAGCAATTGAAGAGAAACCTGTGAAAACAGGAAACAAGAAACTTTTTGATGATCACTCTAAGTTCTTGGTACAACTTTATGAGAAAAATCCTGCAGCTACATTGGCACAAGCCAGGGAAGCCCTATGCAAAGAATTTGAAGGCTTGACTATCACCTTGTCTGGGCTTCAGAAGCACTTGATGAAGAAGTGTTGTTTGACTACGAAGAAGCTTGAAAAGCTACACTAACTCAAAAAATGGTTTCAATGTTCTCTAAAAAGTCAGCTTTTTTCTTTTTTCTTCACATTATTAAACTGAAACGGCTAAAAATAGAACACAGTAATAGTACACATATATTTCCATTTTTGGTAGAAATTTCCTCATAGTCGCGTGCTATATGATTAACTTACTGGTTTTGAAAAAGGATCACCCCATTTAAACCATTTTTTGAGTTTTCTCTTTTTTCTCATAAATTTACTGATTGTAATATCCTTAGAGTTGAGTTTGAAGAGGGAGTTTTCTTATTGGATAAGGAATAAATAACAATTATAAAGTTTTTAATAAAGAATAGAATAATGTTTATCTATAGAAAAGTTATTATGTATTTATACTAATTCGTGTTTGCTATTGGTAATATATATGAAAATAAAATGTATATTTAACTAGTTGTTGTGAAAGGGAGCCCAGCTGTCAATTACCAATAATAAGAGGAAAGCTAATGGTAAACTGGAGGACCAATAAAAGCGAGAAATTTCATATTTGTATTTTGACCAATTATGGCAACTTAAACGTTTACACAATCCCCCCTCTAGAAGAAGTAGTAGCCTGACCTTTGTCCTTCTCATTGATGCTTGGATACCAAATTCGCATATGTCTAGTATTAGCAGTTGGCAGATAATTCGAAGCATCGTCTTTTTTCTTGATCGTGTATGCAGTTCCTTCGCTGTTATTTTTCTTGACAACGATCCAAGGGCCAGACTAACGTTCTTTTGGAAAAGTGGATTTCTCTAAGTTTTTTCTTGCTATGAGACCACCGACTTGATAATTATACTTGATCTTAGATTTCTTGTCATAAAATTTCTTCTGAAGTGCTTGTGCCTTCTTGATGTTTTCTAACGCTTTATCATGAGCCAGAAGAATCCTTGCACTCAAGTAATGCACCCAATATTCAGTATCATAAGTTTTTGGATCCTTAATAATTAAATCAGGTAACAAAGGCAATTCAGGTTTTCTTCCGTATAATACCTCAAAAGGAGAAAAAGTGATACTTGACTGTTTTGCCATATTATAGGCGAAAGTAACAAATGGCAGGTAGTCGTCCCAAAGAGCAGGTTCATTTCCAACTAGAATTGCTAAATTGGTCTTCAGTGTTCTATTAAGTCTTTCAACCAGGTCATCACTTTGTAGATGCTCTACTGATGTTAACGATCTTCTTATTCCCAAATGTTTACACACCATGTTCATTGCATCCGAGATAAAGTTAGTATCATTATCAGTGATCAATCTTGTTGGCAAACCAATCTTTAAAGTTACTTCATAGAATAAGATTTGAACCATTCTATCAGTATCGAACGAAGATAACGCTGCTGTTACAGCCCGCTTGCTGAGGTATTCTATAATTACCAAAACATACTTGTTACATTTAGTTGATTTAGGAAGTATTGCAATATCCGCAGCCCAGATTTCGCCTAAGTACT
The DNA here is from genome assembly GCF_025118155.1 of Cokeromyces recurvatus. NCBI lineage: Eukaryota > Fungi > Mucoromycota > Mucoromycetes > Mucorales > Mucoraceae > Cokeromyces > Cokeromyces recurvatus. Next base: position 10,283 of record NW_026251449.1, read on the forward strand.
TCGGAGTGATTGGTTTCATGGGAGATATTGATGAATCATTTCTAATCTTGAACCTTTGACAGCCTTCATAATGCTTAACCCAGTTAGTTACGTCTTCTTTTCTAGTAAACCACCAGCCAACAGTCTTTACTCTATCCAGAGTTTTTTCTACTCCAAAGCGTCCACCAATGTCTTTATTATGAGCATGTGTCAGGACCTTTTTGATTAAACCATTTGGAACGACCGGTACCAGTCTTTCATCTTCTTGATAACACAAGGTGCCATTAGCCCAAACGAACGGATGTTTTACTCCCTTTCTTAATAAAGTAATTGTTATGATTGTAGTCGTATTTACAACTAAGTTAATAGAAATAAACTATCATTTATTTAAATAATAAAGAGTTTATTCGAATAAAACTAGTGTATTGTACTTCACAGCATAGTATTCATTCTACGCTCAGTTTTAATAATAGTCATTGTTAGAGTATTCGAGCATTAAAAATAATTATATACATCGTATTATGTAATAATAAGAATTTAATAGGTTTATGACTGTTATATTCAATTACATAATTATTTATACAGGTCATACATATTATATATACATCCATAATGTTGTATATTGTTATAGAGGGAATATTCACTGTAAACTAATATTAACGTGTTGCTTATCCCAAAGACAATAATCGTGTATATTTTTAATAACAGCAACAGCTCAGGCAGAAATATGCATACTGCATGCAGAATTATTTGGAGACAATATTTGTGCATATTTGTGCATAAAGGCTTTATTATAGCAGTATTCACTTATCTAAATCACACTCCTATTAATATGACTTACCTTTCAAAACATATACAGTGACTCACAAAACTGTCCCAATGTTTTGCACTTTTCTCTTTAATTGACTCGTTCTTCTTTTGTAATCATGCTAGAAAGATATGGAAGATATCATTCGATAGCCTAAGTAATTCTCTATCAAATCATTACCAAAAATAGTAATATAATTTAGAACTCAGCGTAAAATATTAAATAAAAAATTGAATATGCATTGGGACAGTTTTGTGGCCGTACCTATAAAAATAAAATTTGTCCCACAATTTGGCAGTAACTTTAGCCTAGCATATAGTAGCGATCATATTATTTCTTTGTGCCTTCCACAGTATAATTAAGGTAAGTTCTAGAATATTCTATAATTTTGGGGACTAAATCTTGAGGCCATATTGTTAGTATGCGCTCCATAAGTGAAAACCAAAGAAATGACATTATTGCCAAGCTCAACAGCGGACTTTCTGTGCGTCAAGTGGCTGAGCAGATCGGAGTGAGTCGGAGTTCTGTGTGTCGCATCGGAAAAACATATTTATCTGGGCGCAGCTTGTCAAAAGGGGACGACCT
>NW_026251450.1:0-10293 GCF_025118155.1 Cokeromyces recurvatus
AATTCTAGGGATTTAAAAAACATCTCACCATTGCTAGCCATCTGGGATGCACCCTTTCTTAAATGTGATTGGCTGGTTCAAAAAAAATTGGTAGCTTTTCTACCAATTTTTCCTCATTTACCATAATTTCCGCCATAGTGATGCTTTATATTGAAGCGAGATCAAAAACCTGTGAAGTATTAGCAAATGAAGATAATATTGTTCAGAATATTATAGAGCTGAATTATGTAACAGCTGAAAGCGCCAAGAATATTCCCAAGGAAAGCAAAATAAAACCTCGTAGCCGTTTTTATAGAACAAGCTCCAGATATAAGCATAAGTAATATTATAATAGATGAATTACATAATAAAGGATAAACTATAAGCCTGAATATGAAACGAAATTCTGTATAGAACATTATGCAAATAATATAATACTTACTGACATCCAATCATCTAAATGTATCAACTAAATAAGACATCTTAACATTTCTAAATATGTATTTTTATAGCCTTGACAAAGGATTCAGGTCGTCTTTGATCCAATAAAATTAAACATGAAAGATATCAAGAACATATACTCAGATTAAACAATATTTTTTATATTTAAAACTTAATCAGATCATTATAATACCCAATAGATAATCCATAGATCAGTCTCTTGAATCAACAAGATGTATATCCGAATACTAGCACTGTTTCATGACTTACTTTCTTTGACGGTTATTTTTATTTCTTTGATTCAGGATTCATTGATATAAATACAAGCAGTTGTTTAGACACAAAATAATCTTTAACTTTCAATTCTTATTTTTATTTTACTTTTCTTTATTGAATAAAACACGGTCTCGAATTATACTTCCTTTGTTCTCTTTCTCTTTTTATTTTTCTTTATTATATTACGTTCCATCACAAGAGTGACTAAGTTATTCTTCAGCAAAACTGTTACTTCTTCTTCTCTTTTTCATGCTTCCTTCACTAGTAAAACTAGAAAAAAATATTTTATACTGCTCGAAAGCAACGTCGGTATTTGCAGTGTTGTGGTTTAGGTAAGTTTAGATAATTAAAATAGAAGTCAAAGAAATAAAAATAAAAGAAAATAAAACAGAAGAAGTACATTGAGACTTGTCAATAAGTTTATTAAAAGTTAATTCAATACAAGTATTGTTATTAGTTATAAGTTATGAGTTATAATGTAAGAGTATTTTTATATTTTGTGGATAAGGATGATGAGTAATAAGAAGATAGAAATATAACAAATTGTATTTGATAATATAATTATAGAAGAATGATTATTAAAAGTTATAATTATAGATTCACGTCTTTAGTATATATTTATTTTTATAACTAATACGTGTATTCTGAGTAGAATCAATTATTACGCGTATTTGTATTATTCTTAGTTTACCCCAGTTTAACTTGTATAAAGTTATTTTTATAAATTAATATTCAGCAGAACAATAATAGAAGAAAGTATATTTTTAGATGTAGGACTTTTTATTAATTAATTATTTTTCTATACAAATGTAAATATACTAAATATGTTTATAGAGAGAATTATTATACAAATGCACTATGTATTCTATTATGACTATTTATCTTATTAAATGAAGTTAAAAATATTACAACCATGAAAATACATATTAGATATACGACTATAATATCAGATATTGTCATGTAATAACATCTTAGAGAATGACAATAATCGTAGCTTATAAATAATTGGTACTGTTATAGCGAGAGTATTCAGTGTGAATAAATATTAACGACCTGTTTACCCCAAACCCTAGACCCTAGAAATAATGATGTACTAATGATGTACTATAAATATTTTATATTTTTAGCTACAGCGACAGCTCAGGGAGAATAAAGATAAAAATATATCTTATTTCAAGCAGGATTATTGTTAGACAATATTTAGACATAATGATTAGTTATAGTAGTATCCACTTTTTCAAATCATACTTCTATTAACAACACTTTTCTTCGAAAACATATAAATAGCCCCTATCATTATTCTCGGTATAATTTATGTGTTAATTTTGTTCTAATAGACTATACAGAGTCTTCAGGGACTTGTCCTTTTTGTTTTCTCTTTCCTTATCTTTTGCACTTAAAACAGCTACATTTTAAGTTAACCTATTGAGATTGAGCAATTGAACGTTGGATAGGCGAGTTAAACATCCGGACATTTTTTCTCATTGTGATGAGTAACTGGTTTCGCATTATATAATAAACAGGGCACGCTAACGCAGGACAAGGGTGTTGTATTTATACATAACATCATAAAGAGGTCAATATTTAACACAACACCAATGAAATAGCATCTATAAACATCATCTAGAACTACCAAGCAAAGTATAAATAGCCAGATAGTTTTTACGAGAAGAATATTTAATATTTAGTTTTTTTAATAATAATTTTTTTCTAACAAAAAGTTATTCTTACTTGTGCCTGTGTCTCACGATGTATTTCTGTCTTCTTAACCCATACAACAAAGGGTTTGTCCAGCCGGGTGAAAAATATTAGTAGTTACATATATTCTTTACCTTGCTTGTCTGATATATATACATTTATGTTGATGTATAGAAACATTTCAGGGAACAAATGTCTGAAGAACCCTCGGCATCAACGACTGAACAGCCTTCAACGCCAACGCGAGGAAAAAGATATCGCCCATTTTTTACAGTCAAGGACTTTGTAAGTTCTGAAGTAATTACTGATGAAGTAAGTATAGTCCCATAATACGTTAAAGCTTCTTTCATGATGTACAGGATACCAGTAGTGAAATAACTTCTTCTCCATCGTCATTTTTTCCATCTGATCTGATGAATATACCTGTTGGATATATTTGTAGAATCGAGATGTGCAAGCTGGAATGGGTTCCTAATAGTCCTCTTCCTATTCCAAATTCTCACTTTGCTGACTTGGTAGATGGCGCCAATAATAAAGCCAATGAGAATCAATTATTCCCCACGGATTATATAACCCGTTTATATGCCTCCTCTATCTTTAAGACTGATAACCCCTTCTTGGTAAGTGAGGACAAGGATGATGATGATGATACTGGTCTGCCGTAAATTGTTTACGAAAACATTCAAGCCTTTAAAAGGGCTATTTAAAAATGTACGCTGTATATTCAACCGCATACATCCACAACTTTGGAGAAGATTGCTCTTAATAATATCATCACTTCCACTTATTTACTACATGGTAGGTCAAGAATCAAGTCAAAAGGATCAGAGATAAATCTTGTTGCCTCGTCTGTTTCTACCTTTTGGAGTCCGTTGTTCTCCGCTCATGACCAAGTACAAACTGAGTTTGATGCCACTTCCTGGATATTCAAACAACAAGATGATAGTTTTGATGCAAATTTACTCCCTGACATCATATTTAATTATCAGCAACAAGAAGAGGTTGTAGCGATAGGTTGTGGAGAAATAAAGAAGCCAGGTGTCTCCGAAGCCTTACTTAACGAAGATAAGATGCGTGTTTTGGAAGTAATGAAACGACAGTTGCATCAGCGCCTCTGCCGTGCCAAAAAAAGAGTATGAAGCAGTGACCTTTGGTGTTCTTGTGCAAGGTAAGATTATGAGGAAGCAGTAGTGTTGCATATTTTACTTATTATGTTTGTTTTACAAAGGTACAACGGTCATGCTTCTGGAGATAAAAATGGATCTTGAGAATGGTGTATACATGTATCATGAGCCGCAACCATTCCCCCTACCTACTAGGCATAATGCTCATACACATTTACAGATTGCTTTAGAGGCCATCAAAAAGTTGAAGGTACATATCATATATAATAATTGTTGAAAGTAGATCCTTGGCTAAAATACTTATATGTTGCTCATAAATATATAGGGCCAAATGTTGAATTCACTTCCGAAAGTAAAATGTCATGATAGTTAGAGCATCTGGAATCTTTACAGGCACTATGTCCGTCCGATAGTGTCTTCATTTGACTCCATCTACCACGGTCTGTAAATATATACTTTACGTGTGCTATAATTTTTTCTCTCCTTCAATTTAATATGTAAATACATAGTATAATTACCATTACTCTAAAATATTATATACGTTTTTAATACATTTTCAACATATCTCACATATGGATATCTTAGAGATGAACCTCTCTGTGCATAATATAAGTGCTAAAATTGTTATAGCAGCTTGATTGCTAAAGTAGAAAATATGCCCTTAGAATATAGCTCGAATACCAGCTTCTCCTAACATAATACATACGTAAAGAGCTTGTGTTGTGTATTTCATGATGTAATAACATAATAGCTTATAATAGTCAAATCAAAGTCATGTATAACGGAACGATTTTGTATATATTGTCTTTGCACTTTATGCATACAATATTACTTAATTTCAGTTTAGATATGACATCCTTGTGATAAGACAATATAATAATGAATGCCAATATTATGAATCAGTAATAAGTCCAACATAAAATAAAGAATTAACAAAAAAGATATAAGTATTGTAGATTATAGATACTATTATTTTTACTCTTATCTAATATACTTATTTCTAAATGGAATTATTGTTGTGGTTTGGGTAAGTTTAAGAATTAAAAGATAAATAAAAAAAATAAAATAAAACAGACAGAAAAGTACGTTGAGACTTGTCAATAAGTTTATTAAGGTGAATTAATTCAAAATATAAGTATTGTATTGTATTGTTTTATATAAAAAATGAAGGGTTTGATAATATAATTATAGAAATATACTGATTATTATAACATCAAGATTGATTATAGACATATTTATGTCTTTTGTATGAATTTATTGTTATATGACTAGTATGCGTACTTTGAGCAAAATCAATTAGTATGCGTATTTCTATTATTATTAGTTTATCCCAGTTTAACTTACAAAGTTATTTCTATGAATTTATATTCAACAGAGCGATAATAAAGGAAAATATAAATTCATATTTAGGACTTTATCAAATATTTTCTAAACAAGGATAGAAATACTTCATATGTGCTTGACATAATTATCGTATAAGTGCACTCTATTTTTCTATTGGACTTATTTATCGTATTGAATTAAGCCGCAAAATTTTATAGCCATAGTTATAACAATAACTAAATAAAATTTTAATAACATGTGAATTTCTAGTCAAGTAACCTTAACCCGTAATATAGCTAGACTGAGGAGAAAGTTTCATTATTTCTCCTCAACCCTAGCATTTCATTGGCTATCATAATATTGCATATATATTTATTTTGTTAAAATATGACAATCATGGGGATTGAACCCGGATCGCCAAACAAGTCCATTGTTAATTTTGTCACGTACCCCTGGGCATAGGCCGGCTCCCATAAATTACATCTACACCGATCATATTGCCGGTTTGTGGAGAAAAAAAAACAAAATTTTCTCCTTATCTGAGCAACCTTGTTGGCTAACAATAAATAATTAGAAGATAATCTTTTTTTTTATAGAAAGGTTATATTAATTCTTCTTATATATTTCAGTTCAACGGACGTCTGTAAGAAAAGCACTATTTGAGTAGTGATTTTATTCTTCTAAATTATTTCTAGAAAAATGAAGCCTACCAGAAGGATCCTCTTTTTGAGCTCTGGCAATTCGCCACTTATACTCACTAGGTGTTATAGTAGGTATATAACGAACTAATTTAAGTAATTGTTCGTGCAATATTTTATAGAATTGTACTGCCTCTTCTTTTTTACCCGCCTGCAAATAATTAGATATGACATACAGATATACTGTATGAGCATATACATAGTATCTTCTTTTTCTAACGCTACGTTTATACATTTCCATAAACAGAGTTGCAAATGTATTTGTTGGCGGAGGGAAAATGACATTTGCGTATTTTTTGAAGACTTCTTGATTGGGGGAGGCAAGATGGACTTTATTACACTAAAATAGAGACATTCAATATTGATATAGAGAACTATAATAAATGATATCAAGTATATTTACGTCAAATATTTCATATAAGCTTTCTTCATTTCTTAAATGGATGAGGTCAAGGTTTAAATGCGCATTGGGTGCAATGCAATAATTATTGACTGTTGATAAAATGTTGGAGTATGATTGTGCATAAAACACAATCAATGAATTTGCTGTTTCAACATTCAATCCATGCAAAAGAAACATGTTAATATAGCTCTTTTCAGAGTCTTCACAATTTGTATAAAACTGAGGAGCAAATATCAGTTCAAAGTGCCGGTCATCAACGTCAATAGTGGCAGCATCAGGGATAGGAGCAAAAACGACTAGATAAATTAAATTTTAGTTTATAAGACAGCATACTAATAAAATGAGCTATGCTTTATACCTTGGGCTAGATCAGCTATATAAGCAGTCGTATTCTCTCGTTTACGTTCTAAATTTTATTACTAATAAGTCATGATCCTTACAATAAATTAATTGCATATATACAAACAATCTTACCTTCTTGATCGGATATACCTTTAATAACTTCATTGATACTTAAATTTTTAAATTGTAAAATTATTTTTTTCAAACTTGAAAGTCTAGTTTTTCTTTCTGCATTTGTTTGTTGATATTCTTCAAAGTTGATATTATTATTCATCTTATCTATTGTATATATTTGCTTGTTTGTTTTTTGTAAGAAAAAATAAAATAAAATAATGGCTACATGGAAGCATTTATATATGAATATGATCTTTTTTTGATAATGGGTGCTTGCTTCATTATTTAATACAAATACAACTCAAGTATAATGTGTACATTTGAAATTGTAAAAAATAATGTAATATTTTCTTCATATCTTGCTTGAATGTCATTTGAGCTTTACACGCGTTTTTTGTTTTTTATCGCATCGCGAATAAATTATGACAACAGATGAATTCATTAAATAAATTAATACAACAAATTACTCGCCTCCTTTCTTTTTTTTTTTTACTTGTCATTAATTCAATATGAGTATGCAAGAGAAAAGAAAAAATTTAATAAACAATGACATGGTACCAGTTACCAAAAAACAGGCAGTATTAGTATTAGATGAAAAAAGTAAGGAAATCTAATGCACTAATGGTGCTATTGTACTTACTCTTTGTTTAAAAATTATAGGTCTAGATAATATTGTTCAACAGTTGAACAATATGGGCATTAGTGTCCATCATGATGGAGTATTAGTTGACTCGAATAATAATAAGTCAACTTTAAAGTTAAAAATAATAAAAAAAGATGAAAAAAGAAGAGGATGAAATAGAAGAAGAGGAAGAAGAAGAAAAGGAAGAAGAGAAAGAAGAAGAAGAAGAGGAGGAGGAAGAAGAAGAGGAAGAAGAAGAAAAAGAGGAAGAAGAAAAGGAAAAAGAAAAAACAGCCACTTCTGCTGAAAAAGCATTAGTGAGCTGTCGTAAAGGTAAAGGCGTGCTTGATAATAATCATAAAGCATTTATTTATTTACTTTGCATTTTAGTCATCCAAAGGTTTATTAAGAAGGACAAAAGACTTGATAAAAAAATCAATAATAGCATTAATGCTACTACATTTGAAACAAAGCAGATGTTAGAAGGCTTTGAAGAAACAAAAGAGGGGCCCTTAACGTTTGACGAACTTAAGGGTCAATTCAAAACCATAGTTGAGAAGTTCAACATGTCTGAGCTAGCCTCAGAACGTATAGCTTTGAACAAGAATATTCTTCGCGTTATTTTTGTTGTTGAATATAAAAAAGCTAGTTCAATATCAACATTTGATAGAACTAAGTTTAGACAAATGGCGTATGAAGGTAAGTATAAATATTTGCACATTAATGTACAAGTTTATAATTATCAGTTGATATATAGAATTAAAAAAAATAAGCAGAAGGATGAAAAAAGAGCCTTTAGAACATTTGTTCAGATGGGGATGAGAATGTGTACGTTGATGTACTTTTACGGTAGTTTTGCACTAGTAGCAAACTCCGTATTTAACACTACGATGTTGGCGGTAGTAAGTATTAATTATCAACAAATATAAATATATACGTATATCAACAAATACATATATTGATACACTCTTTAGGTTGATAGAATTGGCTTTGCAAAGCTATGTAAAGAAATGAATAATGAAGAATTCAAAAAGAGAATAGAAGAATTTGGAAAAGTAGAATTTGGAAAATTAGAAAAAAAAATATTAAATATAGAAAATAATGCTAAACATTTTAAAGAAATTGCTGAAGTATTCATAAGATTAGAATAAAATAATAATTGCTAAATGGATAATATAAAAAAAATAATAGTAATGCATTAACAGAGTATTATTCTACTACCAATAAGATATCAAAATACTATTCACTAATACACACCACACCACACATTATTATTATATATTGAAGAAAACACGTACAGTGTATTGTATACATATAATCTATATAATACGAAATACAACATACAATATAATATAATATAATCCATATTCCCAACCATGATACTTAATTGTACATTTACTATATTATATCCATTCATAAGCGATTGTTTACATTCATACTTGTCAAACACAAAATAACTCGTCTACATTGATGATAACCTCGAAACCATAAAAGAAAAATGTTTGCTAACTATAAAAATAATGTATTAAAAAGGATGACAGATTAAGAAAAATACACAATATATTATACTATACTCTAAGAAAAAAAAGTACCTTTTTATTTTTGTTAGCATCATAAATATATTTGCTCATAATACTGTTCAATGCATCAATAATGTAACAACTAGAGGAACCTATAAAAGAATAAAAATATATATATTGATTAGTAAAAAGCCATAAAGCCATAAACATAATAAATACTACGCTTTGTTCATTTGTTTGTTTAGCAAAATGTATGTTTGAATTAATTAAAACTAAATATTTATATATAAACAGCTAATTAGTATTCAAAGAATTAAAATTTATTTTAATGTTGACAACAGTATTCTTTTTTTTTATTGTTGTTACGTGTAATAAATATATTCTGCTGGTAGTTGCCATTCTATAATATTAATAAAAGGCTTGAAAAAAAATAAAGAAAGAAACAAAGAAAGCAAAAAAAAAACTTTTTCTGAGGAGTAAAATTAAAAAATTATCGTCCAGTCAAAATACAACTAAGATTAGCTTTGTAACATGTCTAAAAAGAATATACAGTAAAAAAAAATAATATAGGTAAACTTTCTATATCCTTCTTGATTGTTATATAAAAGTTTTTCAATATCGTTAATATTTTTAATTAAATAACTACATCCATTTTTGAAATAATTAAGCTATTGTACATTTACCGCTCATTGAACAAATGTTGAGAATATATAAATAGTAAAGGATCTTCCTGTCGCTACTATAGAATAAAGCTGTCTTGAAGCTAATGTTCTTTTTTCTTTATAGAAAAAATAAATAAATGATACAATATCTACATATTTGATAACTTGGACATTTATAATTATTGAATCACTCTTTTTATATTTGTATACATCATCAGATTTGACCCTTTATTATGCATATATTAAAACAAATATTATATAGATTAATGTTGAGTTTATTAACAGAAATCATAAATGACAAATGCTTCTTCAACTGTGATTTAGGAATGAATTGATTGAACTCTTTTTAAATTAATAGAAAAAAAATACCTTGACACTAATTATTATATGTATTTATTTTTATTTTTTTCGATACCCCTTATGACTGTTATTTCATGTGGGTGTGAATTACTTTAGCATTTTGAATACATTTATATAAATGATTAATAATTATGCTGATCAAACTTGCAGTTTTTTATTATTGTAAAATGTATTTTGCTTTAAAATATATTATAAAGTAAATTATCAATAATGATAGCAAGTAAAGCGAAAAATGTTTATAAAATTGTAGTCATCAACATTCATATGAAACATTTCGTTGAAATAAAGAATAACTATATAATCTTTTCGAGTAATAACGTTAGCAACATTCATTGAGACATTTCGCTGAAATAAAGAATAACTGTATAATCTTTTCGAGTAATAACGTTAGCAACATTCATTGAGACAACTATTTGCAATCTTAGATAACAATGTACTAATCATCTGTTTTTTGGTAGAATTCAAATAAAACAAATAAATAGAAATGTAGGGGAAAGAAAATACAATTGTCATGAGCTGACTTATAATGTCATGTTTCATGATTAAACATGCGGATCATAAATTCATTTAAGAAATTCTATCCTAACTCTCTCTTGATCCGCTCCATCTAATAATATTAAAATCACTAACACTTTGTTGTCAACAATATACCTAATTCGGTCGTAACTAATACTTTTCTGATTCACATCCTATCCTCAGACCTCTTTAACAATTCTTATAAATACCCCATC
>NW_026251451.1:0-8794 GCF_025118155.1 Cokeromyces recurvatus
TTTGGCAACTTGATGAAACCACTTCGTTCATTTTATTACAATTCAGTAATAAATACTCTCAAGACTTTCTTCCTTCGCGACAAATTTGTCAACAAAATCAACAAATGGAAGTCAAGAGCAGCAGTACCAGACCGCTTATTTGATATTTGGGATGGGCGTGTCTGGAATGAGTTCAAAATGGATGATAGTGACAGCATTCCTTTTGTTCACTCTTCAAACTACAATCTTCTGCTGACAATGAACGTAGATTGGTTTCAGCTGTATTCCTACAGCCAATATTCCTGTGGTGCAGTTTATTTAACAATTCAAAATTTGCCCAGAGAAGAAAGAAATCTTCGAAAGAACGTCATCTTGGTTGGATTACTTCCTGGGCCGACAGAACCATCAACGATAGAGATGAATAACTATTTAAATCCTCTGGTTGAAGAACTGTTACTGCTTAAGGAAGGTGTAGGAATGCAGACGAAATGTAATGGATTACAAAAGGTTAGGGCAGCATTAACCCTAGTTACCATGGATTTGCCTGCTCAGAGAAAGTGTCTTGGTTTTACCTCACACTCCTCCGCCTATGCTTGCCACAAATGTGATAAGAAATTTGAACACTTGCCAAATGATGCTTATAGACGCAACTTTAGTGACTTCAATGACCATGAATGGGTACATCGTACCAATGTCTCTCATCGAGTCAATGCAGAACGTTGGTTGTCTGCCTCCACTTTGACTGAACGCATAAGATTGGAGAAGAGTAATGGTACCCGTTGGAGTTCGCTCCTTCGTCTATCTTACTTTGACCCAGTTCGATTTGCACCCGTTGATGTAATGCACAATTGCTTCCTTGGGACCGCAAAGAGGCTTATGCAGAAAGTTTGGAGGAATCCAGACTTCCACATTCGTGACGAGACAGAGTGCATTATTACTAGAAGACACTTGGTTGAAATGTCTGAGTTGATGGAGAATCTTGTTTTACCAATTGGTTATGATGGCTCGTCCATCGCAAGAAAAATTTTGGTAGGTGATGGGTTCAGTTATATGAAAGCTGATGAGTGGAAAGTATGGATAACTTTGTTATCTCCTTTCTTGCTATCCATGAGGATGAAGCCAATTTATTTAGACCATTGGATGTTGTTTGTAAAGGCTAACGAGTACCTTGCCAGTACGAGTATCTCGAAAGAGGAAGTCGAAGTGGCTCATTCAAAGCTGAAGCTGTTCTTAGAGCAGTTTTCAGTGGTCTATGGTAATCCTGGTTTGTTGACTATTAATAGTCACAACCATTTGCATATTAGGGAAAGTATCCTCAATTATGGTCCAGCTATGTCTCACTGGCTATTTAATTTTGAGCGATATAATTGTGATTTGAAGGGCATCGTGACCAACAAGAAAGGTTGTGTTGAACACACCTTAATGAAGAAGTTTTTAAGTTCAGTGCATGATGAAGACTTTTTTAATTCTCTGCCTGAACTTATTGAAGGACAAGAAAGATGGAGGGGCCTTTTTTGTGGTGAGTCGAAGAGGTTGGGTAGCGGTGTTGGCGAAGAAAGTGATGATGAGGATGACGAAGAGACACCTGAAGCTAATGAAGAAGAAGAAGATGACTCGGGATTTAATATCCGGTTATTCTTAGAAAATGAAGAAAGCGGTGATGAACGGCTCTATGGATATGAGTACATTCCATCAAGTGTTGTCAAGAGCGTGAAGGTGAAACTTCGTGAGACAACAATAGATAACGATTCCTTTAGATACCTTGTAGCCTATTACAATAGTGTTTATTTTGGTATGACAATATTTGTTGGTGAATCTGCTTTAGCAGTTCCCAGCTATAATGATGTCGAAGGTCGAAGTGTTGTTAGTAGGAAAATTTGGAAGTTTCCTTCCTTATCCATCTTTGCTAATCATTATCGTTCCGTTGAAGGTGGCTCTTCAAAAAATAATTATCGAGGATCTTATGCAAGCATCTATTGGGATGATCACTCTGATCGCGACGGAAATAACTCCTCTATTCGTAGACCGGCTCAGATCCTTTATTTTTTTTGTCATGAAGTAAAGTTGAAGGGTGATGATGATTGTTGGTCTTCTCAAATGCATGTGTTTGCAATGGTTCGGTAATTTTTTTTTAGAATATAAAATAATACAGAAATAATTTTTCTCTTAAATTTTAGTTGATTTCGTCAAGTTGAACAGCCCCTTCGAACGTTTGAAATAGCTGGAATAGAAACCTGGAGTAGTGAATTTGAAGAAGCATCAAAGCTGTCGATCGTTCCTGTAATGAGAATTTATTCTCCAATTGCAGTGAAGCTAAATTATATAGACAATGGCAATAAGCTTCTTATTATCAATCTTCCTCGTAAGCTCTTGATTAACTAAACCTTCCTCTCCTTTAACAATTACAGTTTCTTTTCCCTTTTTTATTTTATTTATCATCTTATTAAATTTGTTCAATTTGACTTATTATAACAGCTATTCTTACCATTGGGAATATTAGCACTTTGCTCAATTATCATGTCTGAATTAAAAAATATGGAGAATAATTTACAAGAAAAGGGATATTATTTGTCAATTATGATATGTGGATACTCATCTTTATTAGATATTATTGCGAAAGTAACAAGATGGAATGCATTGGGCAATGAAGTAAAAAGACGTAAGTTTTATTTTTTATTTTATTTTATTTTATTTTATTTTTTTTATTTTTTTTTATTTTTTTTTTATTTTTCAAAATTATCTTTTTGAAAAGGCTTCTGGTTTAACTGACCAGCGAGGAAGAGATGCCAGGACGTTCAAATCCATTGGGATGTCAACGACAACGTCGTTGACAGGAGTCCTCTTTCCCTTCTTAGAGAAATCCTTACATTTGTCGAGTTCATGATAGAACTCGTTCAACTATAATGAAAAAAAATTAGGTAAATTAATTATCTAGCTATAATATATTTATAATTTTAATTAATAATTTACATGCTCGGTTCTCCAAGAAGGAATCTTTCTCTTCCTGGTGAAGACAATCTCTTCCTCGACTCGATCATCTTCTTCTTCTGACATATATTCCTTTCGAAGAAGATGATCCCAGTCTTCTTCAGTCATTCCAAACTGGAGAGCAAGTCTTTTCTTCTTCTCTCCATGGACCTGCTTTCTTCTCTTGCATTTCTAGATTTGTAAAAAAAAAGTTAAGTACATTTGATTGTTAGATACAAATATATTAAAAAATTATATGCTTACCCAGGCCAATCTTCCCTTGATCTTTTTGGAATGACTTTGTTCAGCAAGCTGCTGGTCAGTTAACGTCGCCTTTCGTTGATGGACACTTCGAAGATAATCGAAGTGTCTTCTTATCCTCTCCGAAATGTCCTTTACATCAATAACCAGATTATCATTACTGGTTATTCTTCTTTCGTCCTCAGAAATTTTTGCAATTATAAAATTTTTTATCAGCATATTCGTATCTTTATCTAAAGATATGCTGAAATTAAATGCAAATCCTTTCTGTTGGACGAAAGAATCATATGCCTTTCGGACTAATCCCTATATAATTAATAATGGTTATAAAATGTAAGTAATTTCTATAATTTTTATAAAGTTTTTTTTTTTCTTCATTTACGGTCTTGTACAAATCCTTGGGGACTTTTTGGCCAGAGGATCTTACTGAAGATCCACTGGCTTCAACTTTTTCTTGCAGACGCAAGACTGTTTCTTCCAAACGTTGAATTCTTGCTGTCAACAAAGCAGCATTACTGTTACTGGTGACAGTTCTTCCTCTGTTAAGGTGTTGGGTACCAGAAGTAGTTCTGATAGCAGGAATTTGGTGAGTGTTATTGGAGGTAGACATTTTGATAGGTAAAAATAAAGGTTCGTGAGAAGAAATATAGAAATAATATAAATATATTGCTAAGACTTTTTACATTGTGTTGTGATTGTAGTAGCCTTTATAATTAAGTTAATAGAAATAAACCATCATTTATTACATAATAAAGAGGTTGTTCAAATAAAACTAATATATCGCGCTTCACAGCATAATATTCATTCTACTCTCAGTTTTGATAATAGTCATTGTTTGAGTATTCGAGCATTCAAAATAATTATATACATTATATTATGTAATAATAATAATTTAATAGGATTATGATTGTTATATTGAATTACGATTATTGATACAAGTCGTACATATTATATATACATCCATAACGTTGTATATTGTTATAGAGGGAAGATACACTGTAAATTAATATTAACGCGTTGCTTATCCCAAAGACAATAATCGTGTATATTTTTAATATCAGCAACAGCTCAGGCAGAAATCTGCATACTGCATGCAGAGTTATTCGGAGACAAAATTTGTGCATATTCGTGCATATTTGTGCATAAAGGCTTTATTATAGCAGGATTCACTTATCTAAATCACACTCCAATCAATATGACTTACCTCATAAAAACATATAAATAGCACTCGTCATTTTTCCATATTTTTTTTTCTTGGTACAATTTTTGTATTATTTTTCTCAATAAAAACTACTCGAAGTTTTCACAGACTTGTCTTTTGTCTTTTTCTCTTCATTTAACTTTTTGCTATCAAAACACATTGTATATATAGAGTTTGCTGCTATTCAATAATTTAGTTCGTTTTATTTCAAAAGCGGACCGAAAAAAAATTTTTTTTTAAAAAAAAAAAGAGGTAATCACATCCTTTTTTCCTTTTTTTTTTCATTTTTTAACACATTCGTTAAACTACTAATTTTTTTTTATTGTAATAGATGTTCATTCTAATATTGATAGCTATTACTCTTTTTTATATATGTATTTAAATTATAGGTCTTTGTTGATTATTTCAAATTGTAAGTATTTACATTATTTTGAAAATATATGTATCTTTTTTTTAATTTTTCTCTTTTCTTAAATCAAAAACAACTAAAATGAAACAATTAAATAGGTATGTGCTGGTCTTTATTATGCAGCAGCAATATTTGATTCAGATCTACAACAAAGACTTGTATTATTTATCTATTGAAAAAAGGTATATAAAATAACACCTTTATCTTTAATTATTTCAATATGTGTATTAACAATTCTTTATATAACAGGGAGGTCAAGTACAAGTGTACATCATTCTAATGTAACATTGAAAGGTATAGTGTGGGAAAAAAAATAATAATACCCGAGATTTAACTAATATTCTTTTCTCTGCAGCACAAACATAGATCTAGCCTTTTGTATTTTTTTTTTTTTTTTGGTAAATATGATATTTCTATACTTTATCATATGTTAGCTTTTATTAATTATTTATTCTATTAATAGTGTATGCTTCTTTTGTAAATGGAATACTTTTCTGTTGATCACTTCAATTGCTACTACTTTTTGTTTCTGTTCTGTATGATAATCCTTGCAATCTCTGTGTTCTTTTTCTTTTTTTTCCCCAAAGCCCGAAAGGATTCTTTAATCAATGGCCATGTTATCAATAGAATATGTATTCAAGGTAAGTGTAATATTTTACATGTAATGCTTATAGCATACTCTTTTATTATATAATTATATTATTATTATATTATATTATATTATATTATATTATTATTATTATTATTATTTTATATGTACCAATTTTTTATGTAATAAATAAATAAATAAAAAAAAAAGTAAATAAAAAGCCACATTTTTTGTAAACAATGTATTTAATAATGTCCAATAAAGAAAGGCAATAAAGAAGCCTATTTAATATAAACAAAGCCTAAAAGGGAATAAAATACCATCTATATAACCCAATAATGTATAACCATGTTTTGATGAGTCATGAAGCATAAAGCCAATGATAAACAACATGGTATGTCAAATATTAGTAAATGAAAAGCAATTATAAAGTACAGGATTTAATCAAAACTTGTAAAAAACAGTACATGAAATATATAAACCCTGTGTGTATCTTGTAGAAAAAAGTACAAGAAATGTTCAAAACTTGTATATATCCTGTAGAAAAAGTGCAAGATTTGTTTATATCTTGATTATATCTTGTATGATTTTGAGGCAGGATTTATACATATCTTGTACATATATCTTGCACATACAAGAAATGTCTAATTCTTGTAGTACATGATATAGTGCAAGATATAAACAAATCCTGTGTTATATCTTGTAAAAAATATACTCAGATGATTGCAGTGAGTAGTAATACCAATAGATCAAAATAACAATATACTTCTTTATCAAATATAAAGAAGTCTAAATACCAAAATACCAAATAAGTTAAGTGAAGATAAGATAATTTTTATTTAATATTTCTTTCGATGTGATATTTATATGTTTTTGGGATAATATATAGCGTGATAATAATATGGGATGATTAGGAATAGAATATGGTAAGATAAATATATGAATAGTTTAAAGTAATAAATAATAAGTAATAACGGACGATATTTGAGAAGGATATTAATGAGGTGATAAAATTGATACAAGCATCTGATGTAGAATAAGGTTAATTTGACTAGAAATGGATCGTTGTGTAACTCTACGCTTTGATCGCTTGGTAGTCGGGATGGTTGGCTTGAATCGTCTTTTGTTAGGCCTTGGTAACAGCTGGTTTTCTATATTAGGGATGCTTGTATTACTGGCACCGACAGTTTTGTCAATTTAATTAGTAAGTATAAACCCGATTCAACTCTCTGTGGTCACTGGAAGCAAGAGGTGTTTCTAGGATATTTACACAGATGTTTAAGCATTAATTTTTTTTCACTGTTTTTGGTGAAATTTAGTTTTTTGGTTTTTTTAATATAAAACTGCCAAATAAAAAATTTATTTATATTAGTATAGTTATTTTATAAACATATATACAAAAAAAACGAAAAGTGTACTGTAAAAACTCATTGTTTTATTAATTTTTATATTTTGTCAATTTTAGCTGTAAAATATATTTTTTTATTGAGAGATTTTAATAAAAATTATTGGCTAAATAAAAAAAATAAAAAAAATTGCTGTATTTTAAAGTACTTTGTCATTTTTTTTGAAAAAATTAAGTATTTTTAGAGCTTATTCTATGAAAAATATCGGTATTTTAAATGTAGATGTCTTTTTTCAAAGTAAGCAAGCTGTTGTAGGTTTTAAACACATAAAAATAAAATAAAAAGTCAAAGTAAAAAAAAGGTTATAACAAAAAGGTATAAAAAAAAAGGTATAAAAAAAAGGTATAAAATAAAAGGTATAAAATAAAAGGTATGAAAAAAATATATAAAAAAAAAGTGGTCCAAAAAAAGGGTAGAAAAAAGAAAATAGAAAAATAAAAAAGTAGAAAAAAAAATAAAGTAAAAATAAACACATATTCAATTTTTTTGAATAATATGATTAATAGATGTTGTCTCTTTATATTATATTCAATAGAATAAAGTATATAAAAATTATTTATATTTGTGTAATTATTTCATCTTTTTTGTATTCAGCAAACAAAATAATAATAATGAGTTTAATGAGTAATGAGCAGATTCCAAGGTTAATGTTAATGTCAACACATTTCAACTCTAATTTTATTTCAATTTCAAAAAAAAAATAAATAAATTATAAAAATACATAGTAATCTGTTTTGAAAATAATCAAGTGAACATCGTATTGTTGCAATAATAAATAAAAAACGATTTAAATGATGAACATGCAAATGTGCTTTGTATTTTTTTTTATTTAAAAAAGAAACATAAAATTTAAATTGTTATTGAAACTCAACTATGTCAAATAACACGAGCCACTGTGATATTTTTTTTTTTTTTAGTTCTTTAGTTTCGTACCTATCTTTATTTAAGCCTTTAAAAACATTATTATCATTAGTCAACATGCAAAACAACAACCAAAAATACAGATGCTATTGTACAAAATGTGCTCAACATGGCAGAGATTATGATGAAGTCTCTAGATCAACTTATTTCAAACATTTAAAGGACATGGCTGTACCTCATTTAAGTATTTATGTATAAATAAAACTTGATTTTAAAGTTAATACTAATCATTATTTTTACCGTAATTTTAAATAAATGACAATATAAAATTATAAATAATAAAGAGGAGCCTATGGACCTCGATGCTGAAAGAGCAGATGCCAGATGTATGTTAATTATGATCATTATTATAACACTACATATACGAATAATTATTTATATAATAATATATTTTTCAATTTCTAGTTACTTCATGTGATTCTGGTTCAAATGAAGAAGTTTTTGAAGAAGGTAATAATTTCTAGTAGAATCTAATTAACTCATATATATTAATTGTAAACATTTAAATAATAGGCTTGCCTTTTGTCAGCTTGTTGGATGATTCCAACTTGCCCAAAGAGCAATTGCCATTCATCTTCTTTATGATGATGGTAATGCTTATTCAAGAGCAATGCATTACAGATAAAGGCATCGAATTGATGATGACCTTTATTAACGTTGCCTTGAGAGATTGTAACCAGCAGTATCGCTTTCCAAAACGTGCTGCTACATTTTATAAGTGGTGCCAATTAGCAAACTTTATTCATGACGGGCTTAAACAATATGTTTCTTGCCCCGAATGTCATGCAATTCATAGCTATGACACCGAAGAGCAGAAAGTTCGCCTCCGTGGCAGACTATTATGCAACAAAAGACAGGGCCCCTTCCGAAACGCTGAAAGATGCCGACAACCTCTTTTCGATACAGAATCAAATAAGCCTCTCAGTCGTTTTTTTTATAATTCAATTATTAACACTTTGAAAAAGTTTTTCCTTAGGGATAATTTTGTTGAAAAAATCACCAGTTGGAGGAAAAAAAGACAAACAGTTCCAAACAGATTGATGGATATATATGATGAAGAA
>NW_026251452.1:0-7608 GCF_025118155.1 Cokeromyces recurvatus
ACCCTCTTGACCCTGCTCACTTGGCTGATCCCAAGTACAACTCTCTCTCTGAGGCCTCCCGTGCCCAAGAAATTTTCTCCTTGGTACACAAGCGTGCCATCAATACTCTTTCCTTTGTTCGTCCTGTTTCTGTTGCTGCCGTCGGTCGCTCCTTCGTTGAGAAGGGGTGGATCGATGAATCTGATCTTCAGTCTGCTCTCCGTGTTGCTCGTCGTCGCCTTGCTGAGGTTAGTCCCAAGAAGGCTACCTTTATGTTCCGTGGTGTTCCCTCTTCGTCTGAAGAAAGTGACTCTTCTGCTTCCGAGGCTGAAGATATGGATCTTTAATGACTCCATCTTCTCACCTCATCTAAGTATACCCCCACCTTCCGTTCCTTCTTCTTATATTCATAATGATGCTACTACTAACCCAGTCCTTTCCTTTAATATAGCGTTATGGAATGCAAATGGTCTTCGTGCCACCACCGTCCATGATGTCTTATCTCATTCTCTTTGCTCTGATGTCCTCTTTATCACTGAATCCTGGCTTACTTCTGGTCTCCTGCCTACAAACTGGTCTCAATATCACTTGTATGGTAAACCCGTTGCTAATGCTAATGGTCGTGGTTCTGCAGGTATCTGTTGCCTTGTCTCTCCTTCTTGTCCCTTTCCTGTCCATCAACTTCCGTCCTATAATGCCCATACTTTGTCCATGAAAATTGGTAAAGTCACTGTTCATTGTCTCTATCTTCCACCCAGTCTCCTAATGAACTGGTGTTCTCCGTTCTTAACTCTCTCCTTTCTCCTCTGATACCGTTCTCTGTGGTGACTTCAATGCTCGTCTTGGTGCTCTCACAGGTGATCTGGTGGTCAATCCCCGTGGTCGGTCTCTCTTGCCTTGGCTTGAAGAACGTTCCCTCCGGGTCCTTAACTCTGAACTTGCTCATGGTGTTGCTACCTTTACAACGTTTCGGCGTAATGTAGAGGTTAGTAGCATTATTGACCTGTTCATCACCAACATTCCTGCCTCTGGTATGGTCTCTCCTTCTCTGGTGGTTGAGTCTGACTTGTCCCTTGGTTCTGACCATCGTCTGATGTTTCTTTCCTTTGGGTACATTCCTCCTCTCCACTCTGCTCCTTCTTCTGGTGTCTTGGCCCCTCGTCGATTGTGGAATCTTTCCCGGTTGAATGAAGTGGATCCCTTGCTCCTGTATCAATCTCGTTTCCGGTCTCTTGTGGCTCCTTTACAGGTTACCCTTGATGGCTTGGTTTCTTCTCCTCCTGGTGTTCGTCCGCCGATAGACTCGCTCAATGATTCCCTCAACGAGTGTTTCTATCGTGCTCTTGATGACTCCATTGGTCAAAAGGCTGCTCGTCCTGGTCACTGGCATAAGTACTGGACTGCTGATCTTGAGGCTGCTGCTCGTGAGCGAGATAGGCGTTACCGTATGTGGCGTCACTCCGTAGGAGTTGACAAAGCTTACTGGTGGACCCTATACCAAGATGCTCATCGTTCCTTTCGTCGTTCTGTTGCTGCTGCTAAGCGTCTCTCTTGGAAGAACTTTTGTGCTTCTCTTGAAAAGAACTTTCCAAGGCTACTGCTACCATGGCTCGGCTCAAGCGTCGTAAACTAGTCTCTGCCTCATATACCCACCCTGATGGTCCACAGTCAGCAGTTAACACTATGGCTGCCCATCTGGCGAAGGTGTATGATGGTTCTCTTCTCTCTTCTGCGGATCGTCCGGCTGCTCCTCCTGACTTCTCGGGTATGGCTCCGTTCGTTTCTGGCTCTTCTCCTTTGGTCCCTGATTCTGATCTTGGTATCTTTTCTGTCCCTACTCTACTTAGGCTGATCAAGCAACTACCTAACCGTAAGGCACCTGGTCGCGATCACCTGAAAGCAGAAATGCTGAAGGCCGTGGCTAAGGACCTGGCTCCGGTGTTGTCTTCTTTGTTCCAGATCTGTTATCAGTGGTGCTACACTCCTGCCGTGTGGCGTCAAGCCCAGGTGTTCCCTATCCATAAGAAAGGTGATCCCTTGGATCCGTCCAACTACCGTCCTATCTCTCTGACCTCGGTGATGCGCAAACTCTTTGAGTTCTGTCTTGCTCCCGTTCTCTTGTCTCAATCTCCCCTCTGGACGTCGCACAGGGTGGTTTCCGTCCTCAACGTAGTCCTCTCGACCAGGCCCTCTGCTTGCATGACCTAATGCATGACTACTTTCTCTCTCATCACCATTACCCTGTTGTGGCCTTTCTGGATATCAAAGCTGCCTATGATACTGTCGACAGACGCGTTATATGGCATGCTCTCTCTCGTTCTTCTCTCTCTCGCCCGATTCTAGGTTTACTGATTCACCTCTTTGATGATGTCCAAGTCTCGGTGCTGATCTCTAACCATTCCTCTCCTTTCTTTCGGCCAGTCACTGGTGTCCTCCAAGGTTCCGTGCTGAGTCCTCATCTGTACTCTTTGTACATTAACTCTCTCCCTTCTCTTCTTCGGTCTGTTGCTTCTGCCAGTACTACTTCGGTTTGTCCTCCTGGTATGCCCCGCTCTAGTCCACTCCCGGTCAACTGCCTTCTGTTTGCTGATGATGTTGCTATCTTTGGTTCGTCGCACGAAGTGCAAAGGATGTTGGATCTAGCTGCTTCTCACTCTTTCTCTCTTGGCTACCGTTGGAATCCTTCCAAGTGTGCTGTGCTTAATGCTCCTTCAGTTACCTCTTCCACCTCGTTCAACTTTCGGTTGCGTCTTTACGGCGAGCCTCTTCCGACTGTTGACGAGTTTGTTTATCTTGGTGTCCCGTTCCGTGGTAAAGGTCTCTATGGTCCTGGTATCCTAGCTTTGCGGTCCTCTGGTGCTGTCAAGACTATGGCTCTGCTAAACTCGGTCGGTGTCAACTGTAATGGTTTCTCTCTTCTCCTTTCCTCGCGGCTGTATACTTGCTTCATTCGGCCCAAACTTGAGTATGGCCTGGCCATCTCTCGTTTGACATCTTCGGATGTAAAAGCCTTTGACAAGTTGCAAAATAAGTTGGTTGGTATGTTCTTGGGTAGCTCCTGGGTCAATGTTGCTAAGCACATTACCTGTATCCTTCCGTTCCATCACCGGTATAAGGTCCTGATGACTCGCTACGTTCTTCGGTCTCGGTCTCTTGCGGATGACTGCTTGGTTGTTCTCTTACGAGACAGCCTGCGTTACTCTCGCTTGGTGAAGTATCTCTCTGAGAACTCGCTATACCGTTCGCTCCCAGATCCTCTGCCTGTATCCTCCTCCGCTCTCAAGGCTCTCTTTGACTCCCATTGGCAAGAACAGTTTGATCGTCAAATGTCAGCTGCTTCCACCTCTGGTAAGTTCGTCCTCCTCCGTGCTTGTCGTCCTTCTGTGTCACAACCGGATCCCATCCTATACCTCCCCATGTCTCGTACTGCCCGTAGTCGACTGGTTCGCTGGCGTCTCGGTCGCTTTACGAACATGGATGAAGAGTGTCCTTGTTCTTCTGGTGCTAGGCTCACCCGTGATCACATCTTGGTCTGTCGTGCTGTTGATTCCTCCTTGGTCTCTCAGTTGCCTGTCTCTCCTCCTGGTGTCAACCGGATTGATCATGCTCTTAACTGTCTCCCTCTTGCTGCTTCTTCTGGCCCTCCTCCTTTCTGGTCGGCTTTACTTTCTCTGCTGTACGTGGTTGATACTCTAAGTCACCCGTCAGCCCATATTGCTCCTGATCCCGATCCTGGTGATTCATGGTTGTCTGTTTCTTGTTCTCGTCGCTGATGAAATGTTTCTTTTTGTTTTCTAATTGCGTCTCCACGGTGGTAAGTGCGTATCAAAGTTCCCATCCGTTGGTTGTACCTTTAGATCATCAAGTATACAAATTAGTCTGTTGATTCTCTTTTCCCTTTTCCCTTCTTCTTTTTTCCCCTTGTTCGTTTTCTCAGGGGTTTTTTATACTTTTTCCTTTGTATATATTGTTTGTTTTTATATATAATTTGCTCATGTAATTTGGCTAATGCTCTATAGAGTGCCCATATAATTACTTATAAATAAAATATAATCTTTAACCTGAGCTACATCCCCCCTTTCTTTCCGCTATTTATTTTTTTGGTTGTTTTTAAACCCAGATTAATAAAAAGTCGATTTTCAACACGTTATTTCTCGACAACTAGAAGTCATCCATCGCTCAAACTAGCACCATTCGAAAGATATTTAAAAGGTTCACCTACTGAATTTTTTTTATTTCGATCCGACCACTTTTTGTTCACTTTTTTCACATTCATTTCTCGACATTTACGTTATTTTTCTCTTTGACGCGTAATATCTCGAGAACTAGACATCGCACAAGCCACATCTTTGCAAATTTAAAAAGCTTGAATTTTTCTGCATCATATATATCAATTTCAAGTCAATCGGTTAACATCTGCCCATTTCTTAATTTTAATTATTGGAATTGCGTAATCACCATTAGACGAAATGAGCATGAACACTAATGTTGACATCTCATCCATCATGAATCAAATTGCTGTACTAACAGCAAGGGTAAGTGAGCATGACAAACTTATGGAACGTTTCGCTGCTATGGAGGAGCAAATTTCCTCATTAAAGAGCAAGAATCAAGACCTAGAGCGTGAAAATGCTGCCCTCCGTGCCCGCCTGGCTGAAGCCTCGGTCAGTCCCGCTGCCCCCACTGGAGCCCCCGCTGGAGCCCCCGCTGGAGTCCCTGCCGCCCCTGCCGCCTTGCCTGCCGCCCAAGGTACTGCTGCCTCTATGTGGAGTACTGTTGCCGCCCGTGCCCCAAAGGCCCCAAAGAGTTCTCCAAAGACTCCTAAGGTTAAGAAGGCGTCACCTAAGCACCGTGAAGCTATTGTACGTGGCTTCAATGAAGTCACAGGTCCTACTGGGTACACAACTGTGTACATTAACCGCTCCCGCCGATTCACCAAGACTGAAGTAAGGCGTAATCTCCGTCTCCTCGGCGCCGAACCTCGCCGTATCATTGACGTCTCGTTCCCTGCCCGCAACATAATTGGCTTGTTGATCCATAGGGGTTTCCAAGAAGAGTTTGAGCAACTCTTGTCCACTGCCAAGGTCTCCGTCATCAAAACTTTGATCCTTTGGACCCTGTTCATGTTGCTGACCCAAAGTACAAGTCTTTGGATGTCTCTCTCGTTCGGACGTTGCTCTTCGCCTCCAGAACCAACGTTCTATCTTGTCTCTTCAGTACTTGGCTAAGTACCGTGCCCCTTGTTTGCTCCCGTTGCTCGTGAGTACCTGAATCAGGTTGGATCTCTGAAGAGGACTTACCTTCTTGGCTCCCCGTAATGCTCTTGCTTCCTGGGATGATGTGGATTCCTTTTCTGTCTCTTCTCTTGCTGCTGGTCCTACTGACACCGAAATGCTCGAGGATTATTAATGAGTGCGTCAACCACTCCTCTTAATAATGCCTTTCCTGACTCCTCTCCTTTTCTTGTCTCCCATTCCTCTCCTTTGTCTCCTTCTCTCTCTTCTTCCGCCTCCTCCTCCATCCCACTCACTATCGGCCTGTGGAACGCTCGCGGTCTTCGGGAATCAACGATAGATGATGTCCTCCGTTTCTGTCAGTCCTTTTCTGTGGTGTTTATCACTGAAACTTGGCTTCTCCCTCCTTGTCGTCTCCCAACAACTTGGCAACAATTCCATCTTCCTGGTGTCCCAGTCTCTGGTGATTATCGTGGCTCTCAAGGTATCTGTTGTCTTGTTAATCCTTCTTGTCCTCTTCCCGCATTTGAAGTACCTCTCCCTGGTAATCAGTTCGCACTTGGTATTCAACTTGGTCGCCATTTGCGTCTGATTTGCTTGTATCTCCCGCCTGACCAGCCTACAATGAGATGTTCGGATGTGTCTTCAGTGCTTTCTTCTCTTCCTCTGTCCCATGATACCATCATATGTGGTGATCTCAATGCCCGTCTTGGTGATATTACTGGTGACTCTGGTTCTAACTCTCGTGGTGCCACGGTTCTTGACTGGTGCATGGATAACAACTTGTCCATCTTGAATCGACACTTGTCCTTTGGTGTGCCCACTCTTGTTGACTTTCGTCGTGGTCGTCCTGTTAGTAGTATAGTAGACTACTTTATCACTAACTTGGTGCCCTATGATGCTTCTCTCCCTTCTGCTTCTTTAACGGTGGCTTCAGATCTGTCTTTGGGCTCTGACCATAAGCTTATGTCTCTATCCTTTGAGTACTGTCCTCCTCAAGCCTCTGTGGTTCATCCCTCCCCTACTACCTCTTCTGCTTCTTTGTCAAGCTTTCGTCGCTGCTGGAATCTGTCCCGGTTAAAAGAACCTGATGTCTGTGATCTCTTCTATCACAAGTTTGCTTCTTTAGCCTTTTCTTTAGTCCAAGATCTTCGTGCTCTTGTGTCCTCTCCTCCCCGTTCTCGCCCAGATATTGATGCCATCAATCAACGGCTCAATGATGCCATTTACACGGCTCTGGATCAATCAGTTGGTGCTCGTGCTCAACGGCCGGCCCATTGGAAGAAGTTCTGGACTCCTGACCTCCAAGAAGCTGCTGATCGTCGTGAACGGTATTATCGTCGGTGGAAACACTCTCGTAGTGCCATGGACAAGATCTACTGGTGGAATATGCATGTTGAAGCTCATGCAAAGTTTAAGCAAGACCTTCGTCGGGCTAAACAAGTCTCTTGGCGTGCTTTCTGTGACTCCCTCGAGAAAGATGACTTTGGTACCGTGGTCCTTCCTAAGGTAAAGCGGATCAAATCTCGTAGGCAACGACAATCTGGCTTTGTCCATCCGGATGGTGACTCGGCAGGTGCAATCGCTTTGCGGGACCACCTTGCTTCTGTTTACTCTGGTTCGTCCCTTCCTTCTGTTCGTCCTCCTACTCTTGAGGTTAGTCCTGACTCTCTTCCCTTTTCTGTCTCTTTACCCTCTTGTGGTAACTCTGGCTCCTCTCCTGGTGATCTTATGGCTATTGATGACGATGGTTTCTCTGAGGTCATTCGTGTTGACAACATCATTAGTCACATTAAGTGTCTACCTCGTAGAAAAGCTCCTGGTTCTGACCATCTGCGTGCTGAGATGCTGATACCCATCAAGAAGCCTCTTGCAAAGGTTCTCTCTCCTCTCTTCGCTCTCTGCTACCAGTGGTCTTATACCCCTCTTCTTTGGCGTGAGGCTCAAGTGGTGCCTATTCACAAGAAAGGTGATCCTTCTGTCCCGTCCAACTTCAGACCAATCTCACTTACTTCTATCGTTCGTAAGTTGTTTGAAATGTGTCTTGCTCCTTTTCTTTCTCTTGTCTCTCCTCCTTTGGACGTAGCTCAAGGTGGTTTCCGACCGCAACGAAGTGCTCTGGATCAGGCCCTCTGCTTGCATGACCTTATGAAGGAGTACTTTCGTGTGCATCATCACTGGCCTGTAGTTGCTTTCTTGGATATCAAGGCTGCTTATGACACTGTGGATCGAAGAGTGATTTGGAATTCTCTTTTGTCTGTTTCTGCTCCTGTTGGTCTTGTCTCGTTACTTGCCAATATGTTTGACGATGTCTCCATTTCTGTATTGCTTCGTAATACTGTTTCTCCTCCCTTTTGGCCATCTACTGGTGTGCTTCAAGGTTCAGTCTTGAGTC
>NW_026251453.1:0-7269 GCF_025118155.1 Cokeromyces recurvatus
TGTCCAAATTTTTAGCATTATTTGACATTCTTAATTTTTTCTCATACAAACCATCAGAGTTATGCCACAAAGATATTATCATTTTACTCGTTAAACTCCGCTTTATCAGATGAAATATTTTTTGTCGAGTTAAATCTCCGATATTTTTTGTATTTCGGCTTTAAAGTTGATGGGTACATTTGAACAGTTTTGCTCCCGAAATGTAATCTTCACAAAACTCAATACCACAATTTGGTATCGCGGTACAGACAGCATATAATCGAACAGGAAACGTTCAAAGTTCTCAAATTTTTGCTCCATAAACTTTTTTTGCTTAACACACCACATAATCAGTAATAATTCGAGAATTAACCAGTAAGTATGCGTGGAATTACATCTGAACAACGTAATCGTATTATTTCTCTTCTTCAATCGGGTGAATCAGTTCGTAAAGTGGCTGAACATGTCGGAGTAAGTGTTGGAACTGTTTCAAATGTCGGGAAAAAGTATTGTCCGGAGCGAGAAAAAGGAAAAGGGGGACGACCACAAGTCTTGTCAAATGCGGATAAGCGTTACTGTGTACGTTTAGTAACTAGAAATCGTATGGATAACGCTGTAAAAGTCCGACAAGAGCTTAAAAGGGAACTCGGTGTCAATGCAAGTGTACATACAATTCGCCGTACTTTCAGAGGTGCTGGCCTTGGTGCAATTGAGAAGCAAAAAAAACCGGCCATTAGCAAAACCAATGCAAAAAGGCGACTTGAATGGTGCATGGCTCATCGTGACTGGATTTTAGACGATTGGAGAAGAGTTATTTGGTCGGATGAGACTAAAGTTAATCGTTTTAACTCAGACGGACGTGTCTGGGGTTGGATCCGTGATGGAGAGCAGTTGCAACCACATCATGTCAAGGGAACCAGAAAGCATGGTGGTGGTGGCCTCATGTTTTGGAGCGCTATCTCGTACGCTGGAGGTGGCTGGATTTGTAAGATAGATGGTACTATGGATCGTTATCTATATAAAGACATTTTGGATGAGGATCTTAATAAGATGGTTGACTTTACCTGTGAAAAATTACGTCTGCATCGTAATCAAATTCATTTTCAGCAAGATAATGATTCAAAACACACCTCAAATATAGTCATGGATTACCTTGCAGCACAAGAGTATCAAGTAATGAAGTGGCCAGCGCAATCTCCTGATCTTAATCCAATTGAGAACATGTGGAGACTATTAGAAATTAGACTTAATGAGTATAATACACCGCCCAAAGGCATGAATGAGTTATACGAGCGCGTTGTACATATTTGGTATAATGTAATCACTGTAGAAGAGTGTAGAAAAGTAATAGGCACTATGCTAAGACGTATAGAAGAGTGTATCAAAGCAAAGGGATACTGGACATCCTATTAATAAATCAACATTGTGGTCTAATTGAAATTTGGAAGGCGGGTGCAAAACTGTTCAAATAGACTCCGCACTTTTAAACACTAATATTAAACCAATAAAAACTGTTAATTTTCTAATGAACACTTGTATTATAATGTCATTAATTTTCTCTTTAAGACAATATATACAGTGGGTGAAAAAATTGTTCACGTGTTTTAAGATTCAGCACATATCTGGCTATTACTCGACATACAATAAGAATATTGAAATGAAATAAAAACCGAACGAAAGCTAAGATTTTACTTTATTTATGACAAATTTGGAAATTTTATTTGCTTGTATATATGACAGTTAATATGAGTTTAAAAATAAGAAATCACGTGAACAATTCTTTCCCTTGGCATATGTTGTTGGTTAATAACGCGTTGAGCCCCCTTTAGCAGCAAGTACAGCTTGAATACGGGCTGGCATACTTTCTATATACCGTCTACATTCATCCTCTGTAAAAATGTTCCACTCTTTATCAACACGTTCCCATAGTTCATGGACACCTTTAGCTCTAAGGTCGTATGCGCTGAGCTTCAACTTCAGATGATGCCAAAGGTGTTCAATTGGATTTAAGTCAGGACTTTGAGGGGGCCAGTCATCAATCCAGGTTACACCATGATCTTCAAACCATTTTTTGGTTGAGTTGGACGTATGTTTTGGGTCATTATCCTGCTGAAAGTAAATGTCATCCCAAGATAAACCATAGTAATCCAGTGAATCTTTAAGCGTAGTGCCTAAAATATGCTGATAATCAACTGAATTCATATTACCATCATACACTTGACATGCATAACCTGGTCCCCAATAGGTCATACAGCCCCAAATCATGATATGGCCACCACCATGCTTGACTGTAATATCAATATGATGTGGTCTCAATGGGTCGCCAGGTCTTGTCCAGTAATATTGGCAGCTGTCTGACCCCCAGATGTTGATTTTACTCTCGTCTGAAAATACTACACGTTTCCAGTCATCAATAGTCCAATGCTGATATTTTTTGGCCCATTTGTATCGCTTTTGTTTGTTGGTATTGCTGATCATAGGCTTCTTCTTTTTTATTGACGCAAAAAAATTCATTGATTTCAGAACATTAATTGCTGTCTTGTAGCTTAAATCATAACCCAGTGACAGAAACTTTTTATGAGCATCATGAGCGGTTAAAAGGCTACCGTTAAGTAGTAATCGCCTAACCAAAGACTTGGATCCCTGGATGATAATAGGTGGTCTTCCCGCATGGTTGCAAAGAGTGTTAGGAAACCACTTCTTTTTATACTTGGAAATAACACTTCTAGATACACCAAATTTACATGAAATAGTTGTTAAGGATTCACCTTTAATTAGACAAGCTTTGATATCCAATTGAAGTTCAGTAGAAAGGGCACGAGTCATGTTAATGGTGTATTGTGTGTAATAAAGTATATCAATAAAATATGTAAAATATTGGTATACAAAAAAATATTAAATGATGGTTATTTATATTTTATCATAACCCCAGTACTATATTCTAACTCAGTATGTATTATTAATACACATGTGACGTGTAGTTTCGGGAATAGAAAATGATTAATATTTTGTGCATGATAATGGAAAAAATTGTTCACGTGTTTATAAATTATTGGATGGCTAACTGCTAACGAAATAAAGCAGTCACGCATTTAAAACTTTACATATGAATACCCTACAATTGTCTCTTTCGAATGCATTTTGAAGTATGATTTTATGATCATTAGATGTCGAGTTATAAACGAAAAAGTACCTAGGTGCAAAACACGTGAACAATTTTTTCACCCACTGTAATTTACTATATTTTTCTATATAATTATCGCATATAATTCGGTTACAAAGTTAAAAAATGAAAACATTTGAACAGTTTTGATCCTCACTGTACTAACAGTAGGGGTTGATACCTTATGATGCTCAATAAGATCTACCAAAAGAGGGCGCTTTTGAGTAAAGTACTCAAACATCATCGAATGAAGACGGTGAAATTCTGTTTTACGCCTATAGAACATGGTTCCTTTTGTACATGAGATCTGATGGCGTTGATGGTGCTTTTCCTTATTGTTACAAATGAAGTAAACTTGACCTTTACGATCAGGACGATTATAATGGTACATAACGTTTGTACAGCCATTTAAACCACAAACGAGGTTGTTATTTGATGTAAATACATTCGCAGCTCGGAAGAAACTAACATAAGTAAACAAAGTAATTAAGTCAATTATAGAAGTATAAAGATAATATAAACAGTAAGTGATGCATACTTTTCTCTAGAATAAGTAGGATCTGATACATTATGCAAATTACGATCACCAGAAATAGCATTTGATCTTGATCCATATGGGGCTACTGCCTGACCTCTAACACGGTCACCTTGTCGTTGAGCACCTCGGATATAACTGCTGTTATAAGTAATAGAAGTGTTACTATTAATTTCTTGACGGGACATTGTTTTATGTGAAATCAGTAAGTTGCTTGAATTAAAGATCTTCAAAATGTAACGATGAATGTCGACATTACGAAAGTTAATTTCCAAAATTTTGCAATTTCAAAGCATAATGTTGAAGCAATTTCGAAATGAATCATAAATAAAACAAATAGATAATAATAAAAGGCAAAAATAGTATATTGTTAGCCATTGTAAGCGTATAATAACTCGAATGCTACTTACCGGTTCGAAAACTAGAAAAAAAGGAAAAGGAAAATAGTAAAAAGCCAAAAAAAAAGTTCTCTAAAAAGATTCAGCCACATTTTACAATTTTTCTGAGTTTATGATCAAATTGAAGATGACATTCTCCATTATTTGTTATAATATTACAATAAATAGCACAAAGTATATTTCCAGATAAAAGTTAACATCAATAACGTCAATAACTTTAGTAATATTCATATTTTTTATCTGTAATATTAAAAAGAACAAAAACAATTTAAAATACTTTTTATCTCAGATATTTTTTGTTAATTAAAAGTATAAATATGAAAAAACTTATAAATCTAAGCATAATTACAATACAACTTATTTGATCCATTTTAACTAAAAACATTATAAATTTAATAAAAAAAATTAAAAAGGGGATGACTAAAATTTGAATCGACAACCTCCAACCTCAGTTACTATCTTCATGACAACTGAACAATACAGTTATTTCTGAGTGGTCAAGAAAATGAAACTATTGTCTTACAGGCAGCAAAAAAATTTTTTTTCATTGTACTTGCTCTTTTGGACTTGTAGCATGTTTAATATGCAATCTACTAGTACTTGATGATGGTACAGATATTTTTATAAATGTAAATTATTTAATTTAGCTCACAAATTCCATAAAAAGTTAACGTTAATTTTTTTACTTAGAAATTGCAGAAAAAAAGAATCTTCTAATGAACTACAAACCACGTTATCTCGATAGAGAAGACTGTCGATTATCAAACAATACCGAAATTATTTATTTTTATCAATAATTGCTCCGTCAAGGCAGGCTGAACTTTACGATATCATTTCTCGTTCAATTAACGAAACTTTTCTTATAATTCGGTAAACATTTTGACTCCATTACGAACTACTAAGCTGGTAAGTGTGACAGTCTAAGAAGTATTTACATCGAATTATAGACATTTGAATATTTCAAGAATTTTTGTAACAAGAACTAGCAATCCTATTAAAACTCCGACATCGATCGTTTGTAGAAGGCACCCTCAGCTATATATTTTCCTTTTTTTTTTACAGCTCTAGCTGGCTTTGTTCGTCCGCAATATATTGGAGGACCCTATCTTTCACGAGCACCCTAATAAGTGATGATGTTTATATAAATTTATCAACAGCGGTAAGGTGAGCTAAAACATTGGCTTCTTCATCGTGTTCATTAGTTAAATTGTATGGCTTTAAATGCAGTGCATTAATAATATAAAGTGTTTGTTTCTTATCGCCTTCTTCACTTTTCATTTTGGTCATGCATGTAATGGAACGTAATATTTTAAAGAAAAAAAACAAAAAAAGGAAAAGAAAAAGAAGAAAGAAAGGGAACCAAAGAAATTATAGTTCGAGACTATATTTTGTTCAATAAAGAAAAGTAAAAATAAAAATAAGAATTGAAAGTTAGATATTGTTTGATGTCTAAGCAACTGCTTGTATTTATATTATTGAATCCTATATCAAAGAAGTAAAAATAACCGTCAAAGAACATGAGTCATAAAACAGTGTTATTAATCGGATATACATCTTGTTGATTGAAGAGACTGATCTATGGATTATCTATTGTGTGTTATAATGATCTGATTAAGTTTTAAATAAAGAATTTATTGTTCAATCTGGGTATATGTTCCTGATATCTTTTATATTTTATTTTATCGGATCAAAACAACTTGAATTCTTTGTCAAGATTATAAAATAAATATATAAAATAATACGATGTCTTATAAATGATACATCTGGAATATTGGATACCAATAAGTTTTATATTATTTACAAGATGTTATATACACAGCTTTATTTCATATTCAGAATTATAGTTTATCATGTCTCAAGTAATTTATCTATTGTAATATTGCTTATGCTTATATCCAGAGCTTATTATATAACAGTAATAGCATTTTAAAGAATGACAATAATAGTAGCTTATAAATAATTAGTATCGTTATAGCGGGAGTATTTAGTGTCAATAAATATGAAGGATCCGCTCAACCCAAACCCCAGACCCTAAGAAATAATGATGTACTAAATATATATATATATATATATATATTATGTCTTATATTTTTAGCTGCAGCGACAGTTCAGGGAGAATAAAGATAAAAAAAATATATCTTATTTTAAGCAGAATTACTATCAGACAATATTTAAACGTAATGATTAATTATAGCAGTACCCACTTTTCCAAATCATACATATATTAACATCTCTTTTCTTCGAAAAAAATACAAATACCCCTTATTATTATTCTCAGTATAATTACTGTGTTAATTTTATTCTAATAGAACTTGCAAGATCTTCAGAGACTTGTCACCTTTTTTTTTGCTATTTCCTTATCCTTGCACTTAAAACAGCTACAATTTTTTAAGTTAACCTAGTGAGACTGATCAAATTGAACATCAGACAAGAGAATTAAATAACTGAACAATTTAATACTGCGAAGAGTAACAAAGCGCATAATAATAATAATATAATAAAGTTATTGGGAACATTCAAATAATAATATATAGATAAATATACATATAACATTAAACACATACATATTGCAAACTAAAAAAAAAAAAAAAAAAAGAAGGAATTATTAGGATAATGAAACAAAATATCAATCACAATACATCTCACATGATAATAATAATATATATATATATATATATATATATATATACATTCATCACACACATCACCAATACACAGCCAACCAACCATAATTCGCGCACTTGTCAACTTATCAATCCGAACATCTATATATATATATATATATATATATATATATATATATAAATATATCGCGCATTCACGCAGCGGATGCAAGACAGACAAGTTCATCTGAAGGCCTTCGGCCTTTGGCGAAGCCAAGGGACGAAGGGAACTACGTTCAACTGAAGGCCTTCGGCCTTTGGCGAAGCCAAGGGACGAAGGGAACTACATTCATCTGAATGCCTTCGGCCTTTGGCGAAGCCAAGGGACGAAGGGAACTACATTCATCTGAATGCCTTCGGCCTTTGGCGAAGCCAAGGGACGAAGGGAACTACGTTCATCTGAAGGCCTTCGGCCTTTGGCGAAGCCAAGGGACGAAGGACACAACTCATCACAAGCAACGACGATAGTCGTTGCAACATGACACACAGCAATCAATATATTAGGGTTTGGGTTTGGGTTTGGGTTTGGGT
>NW_026251454.1:0-6717 GCF_025118155.1 Cokeromyces recurvatus
CCATAGCAGGATACGAAGCAACAACAATGTAAGGGCCTTTAAACTTAGGTTCAAGTCCAAAACGACCTTCATGAGAAAGCATGACCATATCACCTGGTTCGAAACTAAGTTTTTTATTGCAGCATCCCATTTTGTTTATCACGTTCAGCAATGGCTTTCATCCTAAATTCAGCGGCGGCGCGATGTTGACCGAGTTTACTCAGTTCACGAGCAGTGTAATCAGCAACAGTACGCGGATCCTTGAACGTGTTTGTATCGATATATGGTTGCATAATATCACCAGGCAGTCTAGGTTCCCGACCATATGTTAAGTAAAATGGACTAAAACCAGTTGTAGAGTGTACCCGAATTCGACAAGCCCACAAAGCAGCATTAACAAAGTCATCCCATCTGTGAATAGCACCATTCGTGTATTTTCGAAGCATTTGTTTGAAAACACCATTAAGCCTTTCAACCTTAGAATTAGTCCTTGGATGGTAAGCAGAAGTTAACTTATGGTTTGCTCCAACACGCTTGATGTATTCACTAACGAGTTCACTTGTAAAATTAGCTCCTCTATCAGTAACTATTTCAGACATTTGACCATGTTTCATAGTAATCTCTTCATAGATAAAGTCAGCAATAGCTTCCTTAGAGGCAACCGGAACAGCACGAGCGATAGGCCAGTTCGTCGCATAGTCAACAGCAATTAAAAGCCAACGATTTCCTCGAAGTGTAGTAGGGAGGTCCATAAAGTCAAGATGCCATCGGTCAAATGCAGTAGGAACCTTTAAAGGATGCATTTCATCATGATGTACTCTATCACGTCGACTATTTACTTGGCATGAAGGGCACATGCGAATCCATTGTTGTACATCCGATTTGATCGAAGGCCACCAAAAACGAGGATTAGGATCTTCATTAAGGTCTTTATACCAGAATGACCAAAGCTTCATGGTATTTTGTAACAGTGTCAGCCCGCTCAGCAAAAGGTAAGAAGGGACATTCTTGATATCA
The DNA here is from genome assembly GCF_025118155.1 of Cokeromyces recurvatus. NCBI lineage: Eukaryota > Fungi > Mucoromycota > Mucoromycetes > Mucorales > Mucoraceae > Cokeromyces > Cokeromyces recurvatus. Next base: position 997 of record NW_026251454.1, read on the forward strand.
CCAGTTTCTTTAATAGTAACTTTGCGGTAGACCTTATTTGAAATAATACAGAATTATCTTCTTCTTTATCAGAATTGATTTGACAGCAGCAGACTTCACCTTCTTACGATTATCAGGCAATAATAGAAGTGGCAGTCACTACGTAGTCCAGGGGAGAGTGAGTCCCAAGCAGCAAGAGATAGTCAGGTTCCATGGAAGTATCCGATGGAGAGACCTCAGGAGAATCAAAATTCATTCTTGATAAAATGTCAGGTACTATATTTTCTTTACCGGCTTGTATACAATTTCAGGCGAATATAATTCTAATTCTGAAATCCAACGTACTAGACGACTAGGAGGTTTGTCTTTGGTTCTGAAATATTGCAGAGGAAGATGATCTGAATATACCTTGTACCCTTTAGGACACCATCAATATAACAGCGCCATGTACGCAAAGCATGAAGTATTCCCAAAGTTCCCTTTCTTGAGCTGGATAACGGCGTTCCGCTTCACTAAACTTTTTGGATTCATAACTAATAGGATGCCAAGGTTGGTTATATCTTCACCTGGCTGCAAGAGAACAGCACCACAACCACGATCACTTGCATCAACTTCTATCCTGAAAGGTTTATTCATATCAACGACTTGTAGGATTGGTCCACTTGATAAAAGTTTCTTTAGAGTGTCGAAACTTTTCTGGCATTCCTCTGTCCAAACGATGGGTCTTTTCTTGATACCAGTTCCTCTAGTTAAGTCAGTTAAAGGAGAAGCAATTGAAGCAAAGTTCTTAATCCATCTTTTGTAGAATTGAGCAAAGCCAATAAATTGTCGGACTTCTTGGACATTTGTCATTCGTGGCCATTCTTGAATTACTTTTACTTTTTCTGGGCTAGGGGCTAACCATGAGTAGAGATTCTAAAACCAACAAAGTCCAGTTCACGCTTTCCAAATTCACTTTTCTTCAAATTAGCAATCAACTTTTCCTTCTTTAGTAATTCCAATACATGACGAACATGTTTTTTATGGTCTCTAAAGTCTTGCTGAAAATAAGTATATCATCAAGATACACAAGTACAGTTTTGTCAATACAATCAGCCAGAACCTTGTTCATAAGAGATTGGAATACAGGAGGAGCATTACATAAACCCATGGGCAAGACATTCCATGAAAATTGACCATATCTTGTGTTGAAGGCCGTTTTAGGTTTATCTTCTTCTAAGATGGGAATTTGGAAGTATCCACTTTTAAGATCCAACTTGGAAAATAACGAGCACCACCTAACCTCTCAAGACATTCATCAATACGAGGAAGACTAGAACTATTTCGTATCGTAAGTTTATGTCATGGTTGTAAGATTTATAACTTAATTCAATAAGATAAATAGTCATAATAGAATAATAATGCATTTGTATAATAATTCTCTCTATAAACATATTTAGTATATTTACCTTGTATAGAAAAATAACTAATTAATAAAAGTCCTACATCTAAAATATACTTTCTTCTATTATTGTTCTGCTGAATATTAATTTATAAAATAACTTTATACAAGTTAAACTGGGGTAAACTAAGAATAATACAAATACGCGTAATAATTGATTCTACTCAGAATACACGTATTAGTTATAAAATAAATATATACAAAGACATGAATCTATAATTATAACTCTTAGTAATCTTCTATAATTATATTATCAAATACAATTTGTTATATTTTATCTTCTTATTACTCATCATCCTTATTCACAAATATATAAATACTCTTACATTATTCACCCTTATTTGTATAATTGATAACTAATAACAATACTTGTATTGAATTAACTTTTAATAAAACTTATTGACAAGTCTCAACGTACTTCTTCTGTCTTGTTTCTTTCTATTTTATTTCTTTTATTTAATCCCTTAAACCTACCTGAACCACAACAGTTTATTGAGCATACGATAGTCAATACACATTCGTAGTGCACCAGGTTTATTGGATCCAGGATCAGGTTTCTTGCGTACGAATAAAACCGGAGCACCCCAAGGTGAAGAGCTTGGCCGAATTAATCCTAACTTCAATAGTTCTTTCAGTTGTTTTTGTAATTCTTCCAACTCTAGAGGACTCATTTATACGGTGGTCTAGAAACAGGTTTTGCATCACCAACATTTATAACATGATGAATACCACGGTCAGGAGGCATACCCGGCAGTTCGTCTCGGAACACATCACTGAATTGCTTGACTAATTCATCCCAGTAGTGATCATCCTTTGCATGTTGGTCAGATCCACCATTGTCCTTGATATAAAGAAGAAAACTTTCAGCACCCTTTTTTATATATCTAGAAGCTTGCTTATGAGATATAAGATAATTCAGTTTAGCAATATGTTTATGTGAAGCCGAAGAGTTACTAGTTGTTGAAGGTTCTAATTTGATTTTGCCATTATTAAAGTACCAGATATCATTTGCCCAATCAGGTAATGGTTTGTTTGTTTTAACCATGATCTTCCCAAGATTAAATCAAATTTTGTAGGAAATACATATGCCATAATCCTGTCTTGATAACCATTCAAATTGATGTCCATGTTAACCTTGTACTTGATTTCAGTTACGTCACCTCCAGCAGTTTCTACTTGTTGATCCTGAACAGATATAAATTTATCTTGATGTAAATCTTGAAGAATGTGAGGAGAGACATAATTTTCACTTGCGCCACTATCAATCAGAATCTGAATAGATTTTCCATTGTAATGAGCCGGATATGGCGCTAGCAAAAGATAGGGTCCTCCAATATATTCCGGACGAACGAAGCAAGCTAGAGCCGTAAAAAAAGGAACATATATAGCTGAGGGTGTCTTCTACAAAGTCGTTGTCGGAGTTTCAATCGGACTGCAGTTCTTGCTACAAAAATCTTGAAATTTTTGAATGCTATAACTCAATGTAAAAATTTTTTTAGACAGTCACATTACAATTTAGTATCTATGACGAAGTCAACATGTTTACGAAGTTATAAAAAAAGTTTCGTTAATTTGAACGAGAAATGACATGGTAAAGTTTAGCCTTCCTTGACAGAGCAATTATCGACGAAAATAAATAATTTTGGTAGTATTTGATAGCCAACAGTTTTCTCTATCGAAATAATGTGGCTTATAGTTCATCAGAAGATTCTTTTCTTGAAATTCTTATGTTAAAAATTACCTTTAAAATTTTAAGGAATTTGTGAGCTAAATTCAATAGTTTAAGTTTGTAAAAATATATGTACCATCGTCAAATACAAGTAATTGCATATTAAACATGTTACAAGTAAAAAGAGCAAATAAAATGAAAAAAAATTTTTCTGCTTACTACACAATACATTTATTTTCTCAATCACCCAGAAATAGTTATATTGTTTAGTTGTTAAGAAGATGGAAACTGACGCTAGAGGTTGTCGGTTCGAACCTTGGTCATACTCTTTTTTATATTTTTTTATTAAATTTATAATGTTTTTAGTTAAAATGAACCAAATAAGTTGTATTGTAATTATGCTTAGATTTATAAGTTTTTTTATATTTATATTTTCTTTAACAAAAAATATTTGAAATAAAAAGTATTTTAAATTATTTTTGTTCATTTTTAATATCACTGTCATGGTTGTAAGATTTATAACTTGATTCAATAAGATAAATGGTCATAATAAAATATATAGTGTACTTGTACAATAATTCTGTTTATAAACATATTTAATATATGTACCCTTGTATAGAAAAATAATTAATTAATAAAAAGTCCTACATCTAAAAATATACTTTCTTCTATTATTGTTCTGCTGAATATAAATTTATAATAATAACTTTATACAAGTTAAACTGGGGTAAACTAAGAATAATACAAATACGCGTAATAATTGATTCCACGCAGAGCGCATACATTAGTTATATACAAAATACATGAATCTATATCTATATCTATCATTATAACTCTCAGTAATCATTCTCTTTATATAATAATATTATCAAATACAATTTGTTATATTTTTATCTGCTTATTGCTCATCATCCTTATCCACAAAATACATAAGTACTCTTACATTATTAATCCCTAAACGATACAACAATAAGAATTATAAGTCATTTTTATCTTAATAAACTTATTGAAAATCTCAACGTACTTCTTCTTCTGTCTGTTTTATTTTATTTCTCTTTTATTTCTTTTATTTATATTTTATATTCTAATTATTTAACTTAGCTACACGACAACACGCCGTGGCCGCCCTCAGGAAAGTGTTAAGCGCTCTACAAGAAGACGTATTGTTAACAGTCATAACAGGGAAGCCTAAATTTCTTATTCCCATCAAGTAGTTCATAAGAAAAATAAAAAGCCTTTTACTTTAATATTAGTGTTATTCTATCTATGCATTTTTGTTAGTGTTTACATAGTTTATTTCTGCCCAACATAAGTTAAATAGCCCTAAATTAAAGTTTATTACACTTAGGATAACTAGACACTTACTTAAGTAATGCTATATAAAAATACTTGATCATCTCACCGAAAGACCCCACTGGTGTAGGTGTCCATGACGCACCCATTTGACGATCATTTTTGTTGACTTCTCCGATCGTCTTCAAATTTAGTATACTCGTTTATATGCATGAGAAGGACTCATGTTCCAAATTTGACATCGATACCCCTGAAATTGACCGAGTTATGGTCTCTTAAAATTTCGATTTTTCACTTGACATCGATTTGGCCCTATTTTGGCCAATTTTTGAAGGCCGATTACTCCATGAAAAATAATCATAAACAGTTCAAAAAAATTGCTCTGAGATGCTAAAAAATAGCTCTATTAACATGCCAAGTTTCAAGCTCCGAATATATCTCAGTCATGAGTAATGCTGGAGGACCCTATCTTTTGCTTTAGCCAATTCTTTTATTTATTACTAAATATTTTACCTCATCACTTCTAAATGAAGGACGTATGACCTTTATCATTTTAGTGCTTTGGCCATCCACCTCCTCAGCACTCTCTTCATCCGACATCCAGCCGGCGACCATTAACTTTTCAAGGTCAGGATATAAATAATATACCTGACCTTGTCTTCATTAATAACAGTAAGGCGGCGTGCAAGTTTCTAGTGGTAAAATAAATAATAATATAAATTTTCAATATTGTAACTCGAGCAATTATTAATATGAATATACTCACCGAGTCCTTACTGCTACTTTTAGCATTTTTCACCTTCCTCTTGGCCTTTTCTTCCTCAGTCATTTTCAGCTCTCTTTTTTTGTTATAAAACATATTGGAGAGCTTCTTCTCCAAGGTTTCTTCTCGTACACGATACCTCTCCAAAAGTTGCTTACCATAGGCAAGTAAAGCCAAACGGGTATCTTTGTTGGCCTCATCTAAATACCTTTTGGTATAATCGTATTGTCTGTGTGGGCCCAATGTTGCCATATACTTTCGAAGTATTCCCTAATGTAGGTTACAAAAAAATTATAATAGTAAGAATGATTATGTTTTATTATAAATAATATTATATATTTACTCCAATTGCTGCAACATGTCTAGGATCTTCTTCGAACATGGCTTCTCCAGCAGCAGTTGCTCTTGACTCATGCAATTGGATCAAGGCCTGACGCACCAACTGCAACTCAGTGGTGAGCTGCTCAATTCGATGCTCACAAGCATCAAGTCGAGCAGCATTCAAGGCTCTCTCCTGCAAGAGTTCTTCAATTAAGGCATCCTTGCTGCTGGATGCACCGTCCATATCCCTATTGC
>NW_026251455.1:0-6052 GCF_025118155.1 Cokeromyces recurvatus
GATGCACCCTGAAAAATGGTCCGGATGTACACTACAGCTTTAACCTCCGATTTTAGTATATTTTAGCCAATCATATTTCTTTAAATTTATATCAATAAAACTAAACAATTTTCCCTTTTAAATACATTTTGTTCTGTGTTATTTGCTTTATTTGTTCGTTAGTTATAAGTGTTTTTGTGATTTTTGTCAAAACATCCGGACCATTTTTCCGCCTACTGTACGTCTTGTTGATTCAAGAGACTGATCTATGGATTATCTATTGGGTGTTATAATGATCTGATCAAGTTTTAAATAGAAAATTTATTGTTTAATTTGAGTATATGTTCCTGATATCTTTTATGTTTTGTTTTATTGGATCAAAGACGACTTGAATCCTTTGTCAAGGCTATAAAAATAATTATTTAGAAATGATACGATGTCTTATAGTTGATACATCTAGACAATTGGATGTCAATAAGTTTTATATTATTTACAAGATGTTATATACAGAGTTGTATTTCATATTCAGGCTTATATTTTATCCTGTATTATGTAATTCATCTATTATAATATTACTTATGTTTATATCCAGAGCTTGTTCTATAACAATAATATATTTTCTACAACTTCTTTTTTTTTTCTTGGTCAGCCTGTACTGTCATGGTTGTAAGATTTATAACTTAATTCAATAAGATAAATAGTCATAATAGAATACATAGTGCATTTGTATAATAATTCTCTCTATAAACATATTTAGTATATTTACCCTTGTATAGGAAAATAACTAATTAATAAAAAGTCCTACATCTAAAAATATACTTTCTTCTATTATTGTTCTGCTGAATATTAATTTATAAAAATAACTTTATACAAGTTAAACTGGGGTAAACTAAGAATAATACAAATACGCGTAATAATTGATTCTACTCAGAATACACGTATTAGTTATAAAAATAAATATATACTAAAGACATGAATCTATAATTATAATTCTTAGTAATCCTTCTATAATTATATTATCAAATACAATTTGTTATATTTTTATCTTCTTATTACTCATCATCCTTATTCACAAAATATATAAATACTCTTACATTATTCACCCTTATTTTGTATAATTTATAACTAATAACAATACTTGTATTGGATTAACTTTTAATAAAACTTATTGACAAGTCTCAACGTACTTCTTCTGTCTTGTTTTCTTTTTATTTTATTCCTTTTATTTAATTCCTTAAACCTACCTGAACCACAACATGTACTTCATTTTTTGGATACATGAAATAGCTTCATCAATATCTGTTTTGACCACAATTTCATCAAACAGAGTTTCTTCTTCAATATTTAAGTCACCTTGAAGTTGGTAGGCACTACTATCGGAATACAGAAATGTGCTTTTATAAAATTTCGTAAGAGAGGGGTGAATATAGTTTACTATACAAGAGATCGAAAGCTCCAGTAAATACTCTTCTTTAATATTATGTGGTGTGTCTTCGAGTAGAAGTTTTGCTGTCCTTTTTGGTTGCCATCATCTTTAAACCCAGACAGACGTGTTTTCTGCTGTTCAGAAATTGAAACACCAGCTACTCGTTGATGTGCAATTGTATGTAAAAACAACTCTTCATCTAAACAAGAATTGTCTTGCAATTCGTTTTGTTGTAATATCTGTGGTGGCTGTGGGAATTGTGCTGGTAGATCTTGGAGAATAGAGTCGGCAACAATTCAGTTTGAGGCACTAGAAACATTTTCAACCATTGCAATTCCATCAACAATGTATCGAAGACGTGCAAGTTTTTGATATAATGAGTCAGCATTACTTGTATTGTAAGGCTTTACTAAAATTATTATTGACATACCGTACTCGCGTTTTTTGGCTTATAATTCCCAAATTTTTACTATGTATTGAGTTTTGCTACAGGAGAGATAGTGAGTTTTTTTTTTCAAAACTGTTTCTGTTGGATAGGCACAATGGGTTAGAAAAAAAATGTTTCAATACCTTTTGCAAATCAAATGTGCTTTGTTATAAGACCTCATCTGCAGTGCAAACTGACTCTTTCAAATTGAATAAATTTCACTTGGTTCTTCGATCGATAAATTAGTTGACCAGCTTATGAGATTTTCAAGGGTTGTATCAACAAATGTGTTAAAGCTTGGTAATCTTACATCTGTAACATATGATTCTAGTTCTACAGTGGGTGAAAAAATTGTTCACGTGTTTTGCACCTAGGTACTTTTTCGTTTATAACTCGACATCTAATGATCATAAAATCATACTTCAAAATGCATTCGAAAGAGACAATTGTAGGGTATTCATATGTAAAGTTTTAAATGCGTGACTGCTTTATTTCGTTAGCAGTTAGCCATCCAATAATTTATAAACACGTGAACAATTTTTTCCATTATCATGCACAAAATATTAATCATTTTCTATTCCCGAAACCACACGTCACATGTGTATTAATAATACATACTGAGTTAGAATATAGTACTGGGGTTATGATAAAATATAAATAACCATCATTTAATATTTTTTTGTATACCAATATTTTACATATTTTATTGATATACTTTATTACACACAATACACCATTAACATGACTCGTGCCCTTTCTACTGAACTTCAATTGGATATCAAAGCTTGTCTAATTAAAGGTGAATCCTTAACAACTATTTCATGTAAATTTGGTGTATCTAGAAGTGTTATTTCCAAGTATAAAAAGAAGTGGTTTCCTAACACTCTTTGCAACCATGCGGGAAGACCACCTATTATCACCCAGGGATCCAAGTCTTTGGTTAGGCGATTACTACTTAACGGTAGCCTTTTAACCGCTCATGATGCTCATAAAAAGTTTCTGTCACTGGGTTATGATTTAAGCTACAAGACAGCAATTAATGTTCTGAAATCAATGAATTTTTTTGCGTCAATAAAAAAGAAGAAGCCTATGATCAGCAATACCAACAAACAAAAGCGATACAAATGGGCCAAAAAATATCAGCATTGGACTATTGATGACTGGAAACGTGTAGTATTTTCAGACGAGAGTAAAATCAACATCTGGGGGTCAGACGGCTGCCAATATTACTGGACAAGACCTGGCGACCCATTGAGACCACATCATATTGATATTACAGTCAAGCATGGTGGTGGCCATATCATGATTTGGGGCTGTATGACCTATTGGGGACCAGGTTATGCATGTCAAGTGTATGATGGTAATATGAATTCAGTTGATTATCAGCATATTTTAGGTACTACGCTTAAAGATTCACTGGATTACTATGGTTTATCTTGGGATGACATTTACTTTCAGCAGGATAATGACCCAAAACATACGTCCAACTCAACCAAAAAATGGTTTGAAGATCATGGTGTAACCTGGATTGATGACTGGCCCCCTCAAAGTCCTGACTTAAATCCAATTGAACACCTTTGGCATCATCTGAAGTTGAAGCTCAGCGCATACGACCTTAGAGCTAAAGGTGTCCATGAACTATGGGAACGTGTTGATAAAGAGTGGAACATTTTTACAGAGGATGAATGTAGACGGTATATAGAAAGTATGCTAGCCCGTATTCAAGCTGTACTTGCTGCTAAAGGGGGCTCAACGCGTTATTAACCAACAACATATGCCAAGGGAAAGAATTGTTCACGTGATTTCTTATTTTTAAACTCATATTAACTGTCATATATACAAGCAAATAAAATTTCCAAATTTGTCATAAATAAAGTAAAATCTTAGCTTTCGTTCGGTTTTTATTTCATTTCAATATTCTTATTGTATGTCGAGTAATAGCCAGATATGTGCTGAATCTTAAAACACGTGAACAATTTTTTCACCCACTGTAGTTCTGATTTAATACGCTATTAGATTTTTTTTTCTACGAAAGAAAAAATTATTTATCAGTATTTCTAGGAAAACTCATTTTGAGATAAAAATAGAGGAACTTATTTATTTTTTGTTTTTGAAAGAGAAAACAAGTTGAACTGATTCACATAAAAAAAGGTAAATCTACATACTGTGCACACTTCTTCAGATGGGAGTTTTAAATGGACTAAAAAACTAGTGATTGGCTGATTAAAATTTTGAATGTATTAGAAAAGTTTTGATTGGTAGGGTAAAAAATTGATTGCAATAAATATATTTGATTGGCTAAACAAAATCTTGAATTTTAAACACATACTATTGTACGTAGACATTATGACTTAAATTTCTTTTTTTAACATTTTATGTTTTTAACTTCCTTCTATATTTTTATGTATGTTCACAACCAAACGTCGCTTGCGAACAACCATAATCGCAAAAAAAAAGTTACCCATCTCAAATACTATTTTCAAATCGTGCTAAAAAAAAAAGTGTGTTAAATTTAATTTCAAGTCGTACAAAAAATTAGCGGTACCAACTAAGACTAAAATCCTGTAAGAATAACTCACATTTTAGTAGATATTTTTTTCCTAAATTAAATAGCCGCCAATTTTAGCTGCAAACATTAAAAAAATAAATTGTCATGAGCTTTTTTATAATGTTATGTTTCATGATTAAACATGTGGATCATAAATTTATTTAAGAAATTCTATCCTGAATCTCTCTTGATCTGCCTATCTAATAATTGTTGTGGTTTAGGTAAGTTTAAAATAATTAAATAAAAAAAAGTAAAAGAGAAATAAAATAAAAAGAAGACAGAAGAAGAAGTACGTTGAGACTTGTCAATAAGTTTTATTAAAAGTTAATTCAATACAAGTATTGTTATTCTAAGTTATAAGTTATACAAAATAATGTAAGAGTATTTATATATTTTGCGGATAAGGATGATGAGTAATAAGAAGATAAAAATATAACAAATTGTATTTGATAATATAATTATAGATGGATTACTAAGAATTATAATTATAGATTCATGTCTTTAGTATATATTTATTTTTATAACTAATACGTGTATTCTGAGTAGAATCAATTATTACGCGTATTTGTATTATTCTTAGTTTACCCCAGTTTAACTTGTATAAAGTTATTTTTATAAATTAATATTCAGCAGAACAATAATAGAAGAAAGTATATTTTTAGATGTAGGACTTTTTATTAATTAGTTATTTTCCTATACAAGGGTAAATATACTAAATATGTTTATAGAGAGAATTATTATACAAATGCTCTATATATTCGATTATGACTATTTATCTTATTGAATTAAGCTATAAATCTTACAACCATTACACTTCTCCTGTATCAATAACGTGTTCATAGGGAGCAGTAGTGATAGTTTGTTGGTCATTTTCATCTGTCAAGCTAGGATATTTGGCCAACATTTCTTCGATCATCAAGTCTGCACTATTCACTTGTTCTAAAGAATTGGTGTGTTTTGTTACTGATTTTATCTTGGGACGTAACAATATATCTTCCTTGTCCATCCAATCCATTCCTAGAATGACATCTTCATTTTGTTCTGATACGACTAATAAATATGCACGGCTGGATTCAGTCTTGTTGAACGTGAAATCCATCATTGCCTTACAATTTGTAGCTTGCATAGTACGATTACCATAACGGATGATTTGAGTATCAATAACAAATTGGGTTAAACCTAGTTTATCAGCGACTTTTTTGGATACCGTACTAATTGTAGCGCCCGTATCAACTAATACTTGTTGTTCTTGGTCATTACACTTGATGGGAATCTTGAATCTTTTTCGATTACAAGTTTCTTCCATGTTATTACTATCCTCATAGCACTATGGCGGAAAATATGGTAGAAAAGTTACCAATATGGTAGCAAAGTTACCAATTTTGACGGTTAAAATATGGTAGGAATGATATTCTATAAGCACTTAAAAGGTAGCTTTTCTACCATATTTTTTTGGTAGCTTATATACGATATGGGTTGCTTATTTACCATATTTTTATAAATATAAAATAACGCTTTATTTTTTAAAACAGTACAAAACAATAGTGGGATAATGCTTATCTGCTTATTATATATGTGTTTTTTCATATAAACACTGAAGAATATTCTAAACGTTTAAACTAACTTACCTTTTTAAAACTTGGACTAAAAAGAAAAAGTAATTTCTTCATGT